>NC_135954.1:110835357-110927119 GCF_053455715.1 Rhinoraja longicauda | reverse complement strand
TTCTAATTCCAGTGTATACAAGCCTAGTCGCTCCAGTCTTTCAACATATGACAGTCCCGCCATTCCGGGAATTAACCTAGTAAACTACTCTTTGGTGACCCTCAGACTATCCTTGATCAAACTTTGCTGCTTTTACCTTGCACTAAACGTTATTCCCTTATCATGTAAGCATGTAAGCGTGGCTGTGTTCTGCAGCAGCGGCTCACCGCAGTCTCTCCGTTTTTTTTTTTGTTGTGTTTTTTGTCATTGTTGATGTTAAATGTACGTTTTGTTTTATTTTTAATTCTGTGTATGTAGGGGGGTGGTGGGGGGGTTGGGGGAACCTTTTTTAAATCTCCTCCCCAACGGAGATGCGACCTTTACCGTGTCGTATCTCCGTTTCGCGCAACGGCCTAACACCGTGGAGTCGGCGGCCTCCAGCTGGGATCGACCTTGAAGACTCCGGTCGCAGGGCCTGGACTTACCATCTCGGAGGCTTCGGCCGTGGGCCCTGCAGACCGCAACATCGGGAGTTCGCAGGTCCCTGGCTGGCGACCGGCTTTTGGGAGCTCCAGCCGTAGCAGCTTCGACCGCCCCGAAGCACGAGGCACGATCAACCCGCCCGCAGGCCCTTCATCACCCTGCGTGGCCTGGCCGCGGCACTTTACATCGCCCGGTGGGGGCTCAGGACTCTCATCGCCCTGCGTGGCTCGGCCGCGGCATTTTCCCTCGCCCGGTGGGGGCTCAGGACTTTCTTCGGCCTGCTCGGCTCGACCCTGGGACTTTCCATCGCCCGGTGGGGGCTTCAAGGGGTTGGGAGCCTCGATCGCCTCGTGGCGCCACGGGAGAAGAACGAGGAGGAGATAAGACTTTGCCTTCCATCACAGTGAGGGTATGCCTAGAGCAATCACTGTGATGGCTGTTTTGTGTAAAAAATTGTATCTGTGTGTCTTGTGTTCTTTAATGTCTACTGCCGGACCCTGACGTGAGAGGACGCTGGCGTTGAGTATTCGCCGCTTTTCCGTCAGGATAGTTTGTCTGTTTGTCTGTTTGTTTCTATGTTAATTGTATTTGTAAAGCGCTTTGTGCATGTGTTAAGGCGCTATATAAAATAAATATATTATTATTATTATTATGTATCTATACACTTTAAATGGCATGATTGTAATCATGTATTGTCTTTCCGCTGACTGGTTAGCACGCAACAAAAGCTTTTCACTGTACCTCGGTACACGTGACAATGAATTAAACTGATTTGTATACTGAGTGAGTCTGAAGAAGGGTTCTGGCCCAAAATGTTGTCGATCCATGTCCTCCTGAGATGCTATCTGACCCGCCAAGTTACTCCAGCACTTGGTGTTCTACGTAAGATTCCAGCACCTGCAGTTCCTTGCTGTCCCTATTAAATTGAGGGCATCTGACACCCTTGCAGTGTGGTGCTGACAGTTGAAGAGAGAGAGGGCAGAGTGTGGGCGGCACGGTGGCACAGCAGTAGAGTTGCTGCCTTACAGCGCCCGAGACCCAGGTTCGATCCCGACTACGGGTGCTGTCTGTCGAAAGACATGCAGGTTTTAGATTTAGAGATACAGCGCGGAAACAGGCCCTTCGGCCCACCGAGTCCGCGCCGCCCAGCGATCCCCGCACAATAACACTATCCTACACCCACTAGGGACTATTTTTACATTTTACCCGAGTCAATTAACCTACAAACCTGTACGTCTTTGGAGTGTGGGAGGAAACCGAAGATCTCGGAGAAAACCCACGCAGGTCACGGGGAAAACGTACAAACTCCGTACAGACGGTGCCCGTAGTCAGGATCGAACCTGAGTCTCCGGCGCTGCATTCGCTGTAAGGCAGCAACTCTACCACTGCCCCACCGTGCTTGTTAATTGTTAACCGTGTAGGTTAATTTGCTTGGTCTCTGTGTGATTTGTCCCCAGTGAGTGTAGGATAGTGTTAGTGTGCGGGGGATCACTGGTCGGCGCGGACCTGGTGGGCCAAAGGGCCTGTTTCCTCGCTGTATCTCTAAACTAAACTAAGAGAAGGAAGAGGACAGATAGGTCAATGTGGGAATGGGAAGGAGAATTAAAGTGTTTGGCAGCCGGGAGATCAGGTAGGTCCAGGCGGACTGAGTGAAGGTGTTCAGCGAAATGATCGCCCAGTCTACGTTTGGTCTCTCCCTAGATGCTGCCTAGTTACTCCAGCAATGTGTGCCTATCTGATCTGATCAGATACATAAATACAATAAAGTTAAAGTCAAGGACCACAGGAAGAGCAAAGGGGAAGATACAGAGTATAGAATATAGTTCTCAGCATTGTAGCGCATCATTTCCACAGACCAATGTCCCAATGTCCACAAAGTCGCAGAGGCGAATTGAACAGTACCCTGGCTTATGTTGAAAGACTGGAGCGACTAGGCTCGTATACGCTGGGATTTAGAAGGATGAGAGGGGATCTTATCGAAACGTATAAGATTATTAAGGGGTTGACACGTTAGAGGCAGGAAACATGTTCCCAATGTTGGGGGAGTCCAGAACCAGGGGCCACAGTTTAAGAATAAGGGGTCGGCCATTTAGAACGGAGATGAGGAAAAACTTTTTCAGTCAGAGAGTTGTGAATCTGTGGAATTGTCTGCCTCAGAAGGCAGTGGAGGCCAATTCTCTGAATGCATTCAAGAGAGAGCTAGATAGAGCTCTTAAGGACAGCGGAGTCTGGGGGTATGGGGAGAAGGCAGGAACGGGGTACTGATTGAGAATGATCAGCCATGATCACATTGAATGGCGGTGCTGGCTCGAAGGGCCGAATGGCCTCCTCCTGCACCTATTGTCTATTTTCTATTGTCTTATGGAAGGACTCTTATTTCAAGAGGGCTTGTGTACAAAAACAGCGATGTAATGCTGAGGCTCTATAAGGCGCTGGTAAGGCCACATTTGGAGTATTGTGAGCAATTTTGGGCACCATATCTGAGAAAGGACGTGCAGGCTCTGGAGAGGGTCCAGAGGAGGTTTACAAGAATGATTCCAGGAATGAGTAGGTTAGCCTACGATGAGCGTTTATCGGCACTGGGCCTGTACTCGCTGGAGTTTAGAAGGATGAGGGGGAGGAATCTCATCGAAACTTACCGAATAGTGAAAGACCTGGATAGAGTGGGTGTGGAGAGAATGTTTCCACTAGTGGGAGAGTCTAGGACTAGAGGTCACAGCCTCAGAATTAAAGGACGTTCTCTTAGGAGGAAGAGGAGAAGTTTCTTTAGTCAGAGGGTGGTGAATCTGAGGAATTCTTTGCCACAGAAGGCTGTGGAGGCTAATCATTGGATGTTTTTAAGGCAGAGATAGATAGATTCGTGATTAGTACGGGTGTCAAGAGGTTATGGGGAGAAGGCAGGAGAATGGGGTTAGGGGGGGAGAGATAGATCAGCCATGATTGAATGGCGGAGTAGACCTGATGGGCCGAATGGCCTGATTCTACTCCTATCACATGACCTTACGACCATTCAGAAGCCTGATGACAGAGGGGAAGAGGCTGCTCGTGAGTGTGCACTTTCATGCTTCTGTACGTTCTGCTGGATGGGATGGGAGGGGGGAGATGGAGTGATGGAGGTGGGACATCATTTGTCTTTGATTATGTCGGCTGCTTTACTGAGGCAGCGTGAAGTGTAGTGCAGTCAACAGTGGGGAGCCTGGTCTGTGTGATGGAGTGGGTCCATACGTAAAAATCATACTACAACCATCCTACCAGCAACTAGAGAGCATTCGTGAACTACTCAGGGTCTATCTCATTGAAGACCCTCGGACTATCTTTCAAGTCGGACTTCACCTGGCACTCAACATTTACCATGTATCTGTCTGTACACTGTGGACGGCTCAATTCTAATCATGTATCGCCTTTCCGCTGACTGGTTAGCATCGCAACAAAATGCTTTTCGCTGTACCTCGGTACAGGTGACAATAAACTAAACGAAAACTAAACTGAGGTGCAACAGGTAGTGCAGAAAGAGAAAAAGAGTGGAGTTATGGCTATAGAGGTGTATAAAACCATGAGAGGTGCGTAGAGAACAAGGTGGCGCAGCGGTAGAGTTGCTGCTTACAGCGAATGCAGCGCCGGAGACCCGGGTTCCATCCGGACTGCGGGTGCTGTCTGTGCGGAGTTTGTACGTTCTCCCCGTGACCTGCGTGGGTTTTCCTCAGAGATCTTCGGATTCCTCCCACACTCCAAAGACGTGCAGGTTTGTAGGTTAATTGGCTCGGTAAATATAACAATTGTCCCTAGTGGGTGTAGGATAGTGTTAATGTGCGGGGATCGCTGGGCGGCGCGGACCCGGGTGGGCCGAAAGGGCCTGTTTCCGCGCTGCGTCTCTAAACCTAAACATAAACTAAACTGTAGAGGTGTGTAAAATCACGAGAGGCCTTTAGAGACGCTATAGAGGTGTAGAAAATCACAAGAGCTATTGTGTATGAAATCTTGAGGCTTTGATAAAGTGAATCATCCCAGTCTTTCTTCCGCAGGTTTGGGGAGTTTAAAACTGAGGGACGTAGATCTACGGAGGGAAGGAGAAGATGCTGAGAGGTCGTGAAGATGCCCGGACACCCTTCGGCCCCTTAGCAGGGCTGCTATCCCAGTCAGCTACCTGTAGAGCCGCCAGCGATGATCCAGAGGCAGTTTCCAGATGCTCCCCACCTTCTGCACCTCCTCTGCACTCATGACACTGTGGTCAGACAGACACTTCTGGATGGTCGACTCCGCCTTGTCCCTGCGAGAGAGAGAGGGGGGGGGGGGGGGGATGAGCAGGAGACGGGTGGGCTTGTGAAAGAAGGGGGGATATCAAGCAGCAGGCGGGGTATTGCAGAGTTTGGGGGTGATATATAGTAGGGGAGTGATATAGAGGGTGGAGGGAGTGTCGTGGGGATTAATCAAGGGACTATATATCGGGACGGATGGAGCTGGGGTATGTGCGATATCAGACAGGGGGAGACAACGAGTGGGGTGGATATTGAAGGGGTATATAGAGGGGGAGGTGATATTGAGCAGAAGCGATATCAGAGAGGGGGCGTATCAAGCGGGGGAGGGGGGCGTATCGAGTGGGGGGAGGGGGCGTATCGAGTGGGGGAGGGGGACGGTATTTGAGCGGGGGGAGGGGGTGTATCGAGTGGGGGGAGGGACTGTTTCGAGCGGGGGAGGGGGTGTATCGAGTGGGGGGAGGGGACGTATTGAGCGGGGGGAGGGGTGTATCGAGCGGGGGAGGACTGTCTCGAGCGGGAGGAGGGGGCGTATCAAGCGGGGAGGGGGGTGTATCGAGCGGGGGGAGGGGCATCTCGAGCGGGGGGGGGGCGTATCGAGCTGGGGGAGGGGGTGTATCAGGGATGGATAGGAGGGGACCCGGTTTGTTCCGAGGGGCGGTGGTGCTAGTGGGCTGCCGGCACCGTACCGCGCGTTTTCGCCGAGGACGTAAGCAAACTTCTCTCGTGCCCACTGCTGGGCGCTGCACGGCCGCTCCCCGGCCTCACTGCCGTCCTCATAGCCGCCGTCCAACACCGTGAAGACCCCGCGTTCTGCAGAGGGAGAGGGAACGCTTCAGACCACCGCCAGTGACAAGAGATCATCCCGACCGCTGCACGCTGGGCTGTGACAACGTACACGGTCACACTGCACCGTAACTGGCCCGCCCTTCACCCCAACCCATCCACACCCACCAAGAAGCCACGCCAAGCTGGCCATCCGCGAGTACGGCGCCAGGCGGAAGAGGGCTCTGCCCGAGCCGGCTGCCTGCCACTTTTCCGGGTTACGTCCGCGCCCGGGTGGTGTTGGAGAGGGAACACGCGCTGTCCACGGGCACCCTGGGGTGTTTGCGGGACCGCTGGGGGGGGGGAGGGTTGGAATGCATCCTTGACAATGATTATAACATTGTTGTTCATTTGGTATATTTGTTTGTCTTGTATTATGGTTTTGGGTTCTGTTTTGTTTTATTGTATTGTAAATATTATTTTAATAATTGAATACATTTTTTGATTAAAAAAAGCCACATCTAAGCTAGTCCCACCTGCCCATGTTTGGCCCATATCCCTCATGTGCCCCTCCAAGTGTCTTTTAAATATTGTTATTATAATCTGCCTCAACTACCTCCTCCGGCAGCTCGTTCCATATACCTACCATCCTCTGCGTGAGAAAGTTCAAGAGAAGATTTCAAGATCAATTTATTGTCACATGTACCAATTAAGGTACAGTGAAACGTGAGTTACCACACAGCCATACTAAGTGAAAAGCAACAAGACACACAGCCACATCACATTAAAAAGTTGCCCCTCGGGTTCTGATGAAATCTTTCCCCTCTCACCTTAAACCTACATCCTCTGGATCTTGACTCCCCTACTCTGCTGTAAAAGGCTGCATTCAACCCGCCTGTTCTCCTCTATAATTTTATACACCTGGATAAGATCATCCCTCAATCTCCTACACTCCAGTAAAGTCGGAGCCTGCCCAGTCTCTCCCAATAGCTCAGACATGTGAGTGAGATTAAAAAAAAAGGAGGAAATGAGCCGAGCGTTTGCGTGAGGTGTACAACGGAGGTCAAAAAATCGGAAACCTTTTGAAACTTTACACACAAAATGACCAGTTTCAAGCCTCTCTTAGGTGCATTTCAAAGTAAAAACGGTCATTACAATTAATGTGAATATACGTCACTGTACACTAATAACATTGAAGTAAATGCGCACATTAATTGATAATCAGCCCAAAAAGGTGGTAATTGGCTTTTCTGCTGTGTTTTATATTTTAACCCTGTCTTAATTAATTTAGTTATATAACCTTGCACTTAAATTTAATATTTACTCGTTACAGTTCCACCACTGATTTTCTGGCACTCTTGGTTCCAGAGCTTTGCTGGTTTATCCAGCATGCCAAGGAAGTCGGCAATGGGGATAGATGTGCTGGCTCCAGCTGGGCTGGAGTTCCAGAGCCCCCGGCCGCAGGTTGCAAATTCAACCCACAGATCGATCGGCCGTGGAAGTCCCAATGAGGTCGAGATTGGCTGCCTTGCCCAGCCTAGGTGCCACCTTTTTCGAGGAGACTTCCAGGGCGCGGGGGGGATTTTTCGCTGAACCCCTAGCGACCTCTAGCGGAACCCTAGTGTTCATTACAAGTCTGTACATCGTTTATTTTTTTTTTCGATCCGATTTCTCCGTTTACTTGGCAAAGTGAAAAACGCGGAAACCATGCAAAAAGCGCGGAAAATGGATTTTAAAAACGCGGAAACCTGCGGAAAATTCACATGCCTGATAGATTAGGCCATTGGGTCCTGGCAACATCCTATACAAAATCGTCTCTGCTCTCTTCCAGTTTAATGGCATCTTTCCAAGCACAAAACTGACAACAATACTCCAAATACGCCTCACCAACATCTTGTTCAATCCTAGCATGGTGTCCAAATGCCAGTGTGCCAAAAGCCTTCTTCACCACCATCACTGCCTGCCACGCCCCGTTCAGGAATCTATGTACTTGTTCTCCTCTAAAATCGACACAAAATGCTGGGGTAACTCAGCGGGACAAGGCAGCATCTCGGGAGAGAAGGAATGGGTGACGTTTCTGGTCGGCATCTGCACACAATGGCCTCTTGTGAGTAGTGGTGGAAAGATTGGTGGAAACCGGGGTCGCGACGTGAACATTCTTTCCTTGACCCCAGCAAATAGCTAACAATGACCCGTTTCCTTTACCATCGTTACTTTCCTGCAAATCTTTCATTTATTCATTCTATATCTCTCTATATCTCTCTCTCTCTCGTTTCCCTTTCCCCTGACTCCAGTCTGAAGAAGGGTCTCGACCCGAAACGTCACCCATTCCTTCTCTCCAGGGATGCTGCCTGACCCACTGAGTTACTCCTGCTTTTTGTGTTTATCCACAATCAGCCCTCTCCCCTTTCCCCCCTCTTTTCCTCCTCCCCTCCGAACCTTGACTGTCCTTGCACCAGTTTCTCCCTTCCCCCCCCCCATTCCTACTCCCCCTCCACCTCCCCCCTCACCCTCACCCTGCTACCCTTCCAATGGGCTATTCAATCCACAGCTATCCGACCCTCAGTTTCACAATTTGTAACTCTTACTGGGCTTGTATTCACTGGAGTTTAGAAGGATGAGAGGGGGACCTTATAGAGACGTATAAAATTATAAAAGGACTGGTCAAGCTAGATGCAGGAAAAATGTTCCCAATGTTGGGGGGGGGGGGGTCCAGAACCAGGGGGCCACAGTCTAAGAATAAAGGGGAGGCCATTTAAAACTGAGGTGAGAAAAAAAACCTTTTCCACCCAGAGAGTTGTGAATTTGTGGAATTCTCTGCCACAGAGGGCAGTGGAGGCCAATTCTCTGGATGAATTTAAAAGAGAATTAGATAGAGCTCTTGGGCTAGTGGAGTCAAGGGATATGGGGAGAAGGCAGGCACGGGTTACTGATTGTGGATGATTAGCCATGATCACAATGAATGGCGGTGCTGGCTCGAAGGGCCAAATGGCCTCCTCCTGCACCTATTTTCTATGTATCTTTATCCTTTTTGGGCTCACACCCATCTTTCCATCTCTGACTTTCATCCAACAGTTTGCCTGTCTAATACCCCCCCCCCCTCCTGCGTTTGCCGATTAGAGGCCGTGCTCAGTCCTGCTCCCTCCTCGTCTCCAGCTTTCATACCCACTCTGCCCTCACAATCAGTCTGACATAGAAACATAGACAATGGGTGCAGGAGTAGTCCATTCGGCCCTTCGAGCCTGCACCGCCATTCAATGTGATCATGGCTGATCATCCAAAATCGGTTCCCTGTTCCTGCTTTTTCTCCCCGTATCCCTTGATTCGGCTAGCTCCAAGAGCTAAATCTAACTCTCTCTTGAATCACTGAGCAACCACCGCAGAAGTCTTAGACAGAGATTTACAGATTTCATTACCCCTCAGGGTAAATGATAGGAAGGGTCACGACCAGAATCGTGGCCTGCCCGTGTCCTCTGGAGACGCTGCCTGACCCGCTGAGATTTCCCAGCGCTCTTTGAGCGAGCTGTTTGTGGGGGATTGGGGAAGGGTGTGCGGGGGGGGGACTTGCCTGCTGACGCTGCTCGTGGGTGAAGTATCGGGTGTGCTCGGTACCGGCCTGCCCCCGGTCTGCTCCACAGTGTCGCCATCTGTCCCCTCCCAGAGGTGCTGCGGGATCTCCAGCCACTCCAGGATGATCCCGCTCTCCCGCTCCCACAGCGGGATCTGCCACAAGGAAGGGGAGGCGATGAGCGTCGTTAGTCCATGCACGCGGACCCCCAGCACACCCCCAATACCACCCGGCCCATCCCCGAACATGGGCAAGGGAGAGAGAACGAGGCGAGGAATAGAGGGCGCGAGACAGACAGAGAGGACGAGAGAGACAAACTTATAAGTACACAGACTATACTTTGGCAATATAATGATGTATCTTATCATGCCAATAAAGTATTTTAAATTGAAAATTGAATTGACAGACAGAGAGGACGAGGGCGAGATATAGAGCGAGATAGAGAGAGGGAGAGAGAGAGAGAGAGAGAGAGAGAGAGAGAGAGAGAGAGAGAGAAGAGAGAGAGAGAGAGGGAGAGAGAGGGAGAGAGAGGGAGAGAGAGGGGAGAGAGAGGGAGAGAGAGGGAGAGAGAGGGAGAGAGAGGGAGAGAGAGGGAGAGAGAGGGAGAGAGGGAGGGAGGGAGGGAGGGAGGGAGGGAGGGAGGAGAGAGGAGAGAGAGAGAGAGAGAGAGAGAGAGAGGGAGAGAGAGAGAGAGAGAGAGAGAGAGAGAGAGAGAGAGAGAGAGAGAACGACACATGGAGGGGGGGGACCCTCTGCAGAACCAGCACGGTCCTTCCTCAGATATGGGCCCCAAATTCGGCCTTCGAGCCAGCACCGCCATTCAACGTGATCATGGCTGATCATCCACAATCAGTCCCCCGTTCCTGCTTATCATCCCTCCATATCCCTTCATTGGGATATCCTGCCCCAGTCCCACCCCGAGACCAGCCTCCGCCCTGGTGTGACCCATCTCTGCTCCCCTCCCCTCCCCCACCGTCTCCCCTTCGTGGGTGGGTGGGGAACCCCAGCAGCCCCATTTACCGAGCTCAGGCCCAGATTGCACACGTCAGCCTGCATTTCCGGGGCCAGTTCCTTCTCGTGGAGGATTCCCAGCGGCAGCATCTCCAGGATCTTGGAGCAGTCCAGGATGTCAGCTTTGGCCTTCTCTATCTTCTCTTTGATCTGGAAGAGGAGGCATCGGTCAAGAGGGGGATGGGGAGGGGAGGGGGGGAGGGTCAGCAATCCGAGGGGAAGGTTCGGTACACGGAGAGGAAACGGCCAGAAGGATACGGGCCAGACGCAGGCTCAGGCAAGCTGCTCGGTCAGCACAGACACTTTGGGACGAAGGGCCTTTCCCCATGCTGTATGACCCCAACTCTAATTCATGACTGTGACCCCAACACTCCCCATAGCTGTAACACTGTAGATACAAGAGACTGCAGCCCCAAGTCGGCCGACCTGAGGGACCTGGAGATAGAGTGGTGGGTTAGAAGATTTTTGATATGGGGGGGGGGGGGGGGAAGCCCGTTTTGGGCTTTGTATGTGAATAGGAGGAGCTTGAAGTTGATTCTGTACTGTACTGGGAGCCAGTGGAGAGAGGCCAGAATCGGGGTGATGTGGTCCCTTTTAACGGGTACCCGTCAGGAGTCTCGCTGCGGCGTTTTGGACCAATTGCAGGCGGGACAGGGGATGATTGGCTGTTCCCAGTGTATAGGGAGTTGCAGTGATTTTTTCAATGTCGTCAAATTGGAGGAATGGTTTGATTTTAGCTATGGTACGAAGCTGGAAGAAGCTGTGTATAGGGAGTTGCAGTGATTTTTTCAATGTCGTCAAATTGGAGGAATGGTTTGATTTTAGCTATGGTACGAAGCTGGAAGAAGCTGGCTTTTACCACAGCATTGACTTGCTTGTCAAACTTTAATGCAGAGTCAAATATCACGCCAAGGTTTTTGTCATGCGGTTTGACTAGGGAGGATAGGCTTCCAAGGCTGCCTGTTATCGTTTTGATGGAGTCGGGGGGGAATAGGATGACCTCAGACTTGCTCTCGTTTAGTTGAAGGAAGTTCTGTGCCATCCAACATTTTATGTCCTCAAGGCAGTGCATGAGGCTGATTAAATTTGCCCGTTTGTTGGGTTTCAGGGGGAGATAAAGCTGTGTGTCATCCGCATAGCAGTGGAAAGAAATGCCGTGCCTTTTGAATGATTTGGCCGAGGGGGAGCGTGTACAGAGAGAAGAGAATGGGGCCTAGGATGGAGCCTTGTGGAACCCCGCAGGAGAGGCTAGCTGGGGAAGGGGAATAATTGCCTAAGCCTGAAGCTTGGGTGGAGAGCATGGGAATGGGAGTCGGCGTGAGGGAGAACAAGGGTGACAAGGACCGGTGAGAAGCTGCTGTTTGTGACGAGGGAATGGCTACCGAGTCCCCCAACATCTCAAGGTGAGGGTCAGGCCTACCTCTTTGAATCGGCGCCTCTGCACTGGAGTCAGCATCCCCTGCAGTCTCGCCATGCGAATGCTCTCCAGGGTGAAGTTGTGCAGCCTCCGGTTTTTTGCAAAAACCCCAATGCGCACAATGTTGGAGCAGTCCGCCTCGAGGAGCCCTGACAGAGTCAATCACGGACAGTCAGCACAAGAGAACGCTGCCTGCCTGATGTGACTGCATTTTATTTTCGAGCAGGCTTACAAGGAGGGCGAAGATAGACGCAAAGTGCTGGAGTCACTCAGCGGGACAGGCAGCATTCCTGGAGAGAAGGAATGGGTGATGTCTCCGGTCGAGATCCTTCGCCCCGAAACGTCACCCATTCCTTCCCTCCAGAGATGCTGCCTGTCCCGCTGAGTGACTCCAGCATTTTGTGTCTTATCTTCGGTGTAAACCAGCATCTGCAGTTCCTTCCTATACTTACAAGGAGGGCGGGTGTGTCTGACTATGGTATCTGTGTGAGATTCTCCGAGACCTATTCGCGGACAGTTCCTGATTAACCCAGGGCAGGATCTCCACAGTTGCTAACTATTTAAGGGTGGCACGGTGGCGCAGCGGTAGAGTTGCTGCCTTACAGCGAATGCAGCGCTGGAGACCCAGGTTCGATCCTGACTACGGGCGCCGTCTGTACGGAGTTTGTACGTTCTCCCCGTGACCTGCGTGGGTTTTCGCCGAGATCTTCGGTTTCCTCCCACACTCCAAAGACGTACAGGTATGTAGGTTAATTGACTGGGTAAATGTAAAGAAATTGTCCCTAGTGGGTGTAGGATAGTGTTAATGTGCGGGGATCGCTGGGCGGCCCGGACCCGGTGGGCCGAAGGGCCTGTTTCCGCGCTGTATCTCTAAATCTAAAAAAATCTAAAAAAAATCTAAATCTAAAATCTAAACTCCCCTTCCCATGCTGACCAGCCTGTCCTGGGCCTCCTCCACTGCCAGAGTGAGGCCACACGCAAACTGGAAAACAACACCTCATATTCCGCTTGGGTAGCTTACAACCCAACCCTATAAACATTGAGTTCTCCAACTTTCTCCAAACCTTCCTTCTCCTCACCCTCTCCACCCACCCACCCCCCCCCCCCCCCCCCCCCCACTCTTCCCTGTGCACCAATTTCTCCCCTCCTCCCCCTATCTTCCTTCCTCCGGCTTCACAATTTTCACCTCTTTTATCTTTTGCCTCACATCTTTCGTCTTTTCGTGTAGAAACATTTTTTAGGGGGTGCTCCCTCGGTACCGCCCCTCCCCCGGTGCAAAGTACAGCTCCTCCTCCGATCAATGAGGGCTGCTACTGAGGGAGCGCTGCGCTGTGGGAGGGGCGGTGAGGAGCGCCACGCTGTGGGGGGGGGGGGTGAGGGAGCGCCGTGCTGTGGGAGGGGCGGTGAGGGAGCACTGCACTGCATTGTGGGAGGGGCGGTGAGGGAGCGCCGCACTGTGGGAGGGGCGGTGAGGGAGCGCCGCACTGTGGGAGGGGCGGTGAGGGAGCGCTGCATTGTGGGAGGGGCGGTGAGGGAGCAGTGCATTGTGGGAGGGGCGGTGAGGGAGCGCTGCATTGTGGGAGGGGCGGTGAGGGAGCGCTGCATTGTGGGAGGGGCGGTGAGGGAGCGCTGCATTGTGGGGAGGAGGGGGGGTTGAGGGACCACCGCGCTGTGGGAGGGTGGGGCGGCACCACGGGGGGGGGACCCCAAAAGTGGAGGGCAATCCGGGGGTGCATGAGGAAACTGCACACACATTTACCCCCGCCCCCCCCACGTTTGCAAACAGAGGGGGGACGAGTGTCTCACCTTCCAGGAAGAGGTCCAGGGCGCTGTTGGTGTTGCAGACCACCAGGATGGGACTGACCTGTCCACACCCCTCTCCCCTCTGCCACAGGCGCCTCATTATGTAGCAGCAGCTCCACCAGTTTCAGCCCAACAAAGGTCCTCCCTGCAGCAACACAGTCACAATAATACTTTATTAGCAAAGTATGTTTTGCAACATACGAGGAACGTCATTTGCCATACAGTCACAACAATAAAAAGCAACAGGACACACAAAATACATTTTAACATGAACATCCACCACAGTGACTCCTCCACATTCCCCACTGTGATGGAAGGCGAAGAAAAGTTCAATCGCTCCCTTCTTTGTCCTCCAGCGGTCGGGGCATCGAACCTTCCGTTGACGGGACGATCGTGACTCCCGTAGCCGGTGGTTGACCTTCCTCGTCGGGGCGATCAAGCTCCTGCATTGGGGGGGGAGCTGGGGGGATCTCAGCTCCCCCGCGCCGGGCGATCTACCCCTGGTCGGGGCTTGTCGAACCTCGTGCGGCTTGTAGCTCCCGACCGGTCTCAACCGGAGACTGTGAGCTCCGCGATGTTGCCTTGCCGAAGACCCGATTGTTCTCCGGACCGTATCTCCGGTCGCTCTGCGGCCTAACATTGTGGAGCTGGAGGGCTTGCCTGGGACATCACAGCTTCAGCCTGGAGACCTCCCCTCCTCCCGTATACCCCCTCCCCACCTCATCCAGCGGTCACCCTCCTTACCCTCCCCCCAACCATACCCAGCCCCTCCCTCCAAACCTGGGTTAGATACCCCTCAACCACTTGCCTGGGTGCTCAACACACCCTCTCCCCATCCACCTACGACAGACCGGGGCAGGCACACTTCCACTGGGCTAGTCTAGAGGCGTGAGGGAGGGCCGCGCTGTGGGAGGGGCGGTGAGGGAGGGACGGTGGCGCAACGGTAGAGTTGCTGCCTTACAGCGAATGCAACGCCGGAGACCCAGGTTCGATCCCGACTACGGGTGCTGTCTGTACGGAGTTTGTACGTTCTCCCCGTGACCTGCGTGGGTTTTCTCCGAGATCTTCGGTTTCCTCCCACACTCCAAAGACGTACAGGTTTGTAGGTTAATTGGCTTGGTAAATGTAAAAATTGCCCTAAGTGGGTGTAGGATTGTGTTAACGTGCGGGGATCGCTGGTCGGCGCGGACTCGGTGGGCCGAAGGGCCTTTTTCCGCGCTGTATCTCTAAACTAAACTGATATCCAACACACCAGCCCCACCTACCTGTACCGGGCGACCCCTGGATTAGTGCAAACTCCCGGCTCAGGGCTTTCTGGATGGCCTTGAGCTGTGACTTGTCGAAGTGCCTCAACCATGGCAGGGACCGCAGGTCTTGTTTGAAGATGTTGACCAGGTACTTGGTCTCGGCAGACGGACTCCCCTCCGGTCCCGGATGCCCGCCGGGCTGGGCCCTCTCCTGCCCGCTGCCTCCCTCCTCCTCCGCTGCCTGATCGGCGATGCTGATGAATTCCTCCGCCGGCCCAGTGTTCTCGGGACAGGCGGTCTGACTCTGCTCGGACCCCTGGGGCTCCACTGACCCACCGGCACGACCCCCCTCCGTCCCCCGCTCCTGCATCGAGCCAGCTTCTTCCTCCGAACCATCCCTCGTCTACGGGGGAGAACACACAAGGTCAGGATAGAGTGGATGCGGAGAGGATGTTTCCATTATCGGGAGAGTCGAGGATGCGTTGGCTCTGGAGAGGGACCAGAGGAGGTTTACAAGAATGATCCCAGGAAGGTTAGGAACAGGGGACTTACAACGAGATCTGGGTGTCCTAGTGCATCAGTCACTGAAAGGAAGCATGCAGGCACAGCAGGCAGTGAAGAAAGCCAATGGAATGTTTGCCTTCATAACAAGAGGAGTTGAGTATAGGAGCAAAGAGGTCCTTCTGCAGTTGTACAGGGCCCTAGTGAGACCGCACCTGGAGTACTGTGTGCAGTTTTGGTCTCCAAATTTGAGGAAGGATATTCTTGCTCGTGCAGCGTAGCTTTACTAGGTTAATTCCCGGAATGGCGGGACTGTCATATGTTGAAAGTCTGGAGCGACTAGGCTTGCATACACTGGAATTTAGAAGGATGAGAGGAGATCTTATCGAAACGCATAAGATTATTAAGCGGTTGGACACGTTAGAGGCAGGAAACATGTTCCCAATGTTGGGGGAGTCCAGAACAAGGGGCCACAGTTTAAGAATAAGGGGTAGGCCATTTAGAACGGAGATGAGGAAAAACTTTTTCATTCAGAGAGTTGTGAATCTGTGGAATTCTCCGCCTCAGAAGGCAGTGGAGGCCAATTCTCTGAATGCATTCAAGAGAGCTAGATAGAGCTCTTAAGGATAGCGGAGTCAGGGGGTATGGGGAGAAGGCAGGAACGGGGTACTGATTGAAAATGATCAGCCATGATCACATTGAATGGCGGTGCTGGGTCGAAGGGCCGAATGGCCTCCTCCTGCACCTATTGTCTATGAGCGTTTGACGGCACTGGGCCTGTACTTGCTGGAGTTTAGAGGAATGAGGGGGGACCTCATTGAAACATACAGAATATTGAAAGGCTTGGATAGTGGATGTGGAGAGGATGTTTCCACTAGTGGGAGAGTCTAGGACTAGACGTCACAGCCACAGAATTAAATAAAAAGAAGATGAGGAGGAATTTCTTTCGTCTGAGGACGGCGATTCTGTGGAATTGGCTGTGGAGGCCAAGTCAGTGGATATTTTTAAGGCAGAGATAGATTCTTGATTAGTACGGATGTCAGGGGTTATGGAGAGAAGGGAGGAGAATGGGGTGAGAGGCAGAGATAGATCAGCCATGATTGAATGGTGGAGTAGACTTGATGGGCAGAATGGCCTAATTCTGCTCCTGTCATTTATGAACCTATGACACAAGGACCTGCAGGTGATGGGATATTGAGCAACAAAAATGCAAAGTGCTGAAGTAACCCAGTGTGTCAGACAGCGTCTGTGGAGAGAATGGCGCAGTGGGTAGAGCTGCTGCCTCACAGCGCCAGAACTCGAGTGCTGTCTGTGTGGAGTTTGCACGTTCTCTCTTTGGCTAGATGGGTGCTCCGGTTTCCTCCCACATCACAAGGACCTAAAGGTGGTACATAAGTGGAAGGGAACAGGGATTGGGGAAGGGAAAAGGGGGAGGGGTGGTGGAGAGTGGGATTGTGTGAGAAATGGGTGCACATTCAGGTGGGGCACAGGGAGGCGAAGGGGGAAGAATAAAGGCAGTGTTTTTTTTTGCTACGTTACTTAAAATTGGAGAATTCAATGTTCATACCATTGGGTTGTAAGCTACCCTGAGGTGCTGTTCACCCAGGATGCATGTGTCCTCCCTCTGGCGATGGAGGAGGCCCATGTCGTTGTGGGAATGGGAAGTTAAAATGGTTGGCAAACAGGGGATCCTGTCCTGGGTTAACCAGAAACGTTCTGTGTCGTGTTGTGCTGTGCTGGGTGGGCTTTTTGCAGGGGCCTCCATGCCGGGAGGGCGAGCCAGGTGCCGTGTGGGAGAGGGGGCCTGGTGCCGTGCGGGGGAGGGGGGGCCTGGTGCCGTGCGGGGGAGGGGGGCCTTACGGTGCGGGGGGCCCTGTGCCGTGCGGGGAGGGGGGCCCGGTGATGTGCTGTTGCTGTGCAGAAGGGGCCTGGCGCAGTAGGGGGCCAATGCTGTGTTGTTCTGTTGCCGTGCAGTAGGGGCCCAGTGCTGTGCAGTAGGGGCCCAGTGCTGTGCAGTAGGGGCCGGTGATGTGCAGTAGGGGGCCGGTGATGTGCAGTAGGGGCCGGTAATGTGCAGTAGGGGGCCGGTGCTGTGTTGTTCTGTTGCTGTGCAGTAGGGGCCCAGTGCTGTGCTGTGCAGTAGGGGCCAGTGCTGTGCTGTGCAGTAGGGGCCGGTGCTGTGCCATAGGGGGCCGGTGCTGTGCAGTAGGGGGCCGGTGCTGTGCAGTAGGGGGCCAGTGCTGTGCTGTGCAGTAGGGGCCAGTGCTGTGCTGTGCAGTAGGGGCCGGTGCTGTGCCATAGGGGGCCGGTGCTGTGCAGTAGGGGGCCGGTGCTGTGCAGTAGGGGCCGGTGCTGTGCAGTAGGGGGCCAGTGCTGTGCTGTGCAGTAGGGGCCAGTGCTGTGCTGTGCAGTAGGGGCCGGTGCTGTGCAGTAGGGGGCTGGTGCTGTGCTGTGCAGTAGGGGGCGGTGCTGTGCAGTAGGGGCCCAGTGCTGTGCAGTAGGGGCCAGTGCTGTGCTGTGCAGTAGGGGGTCGGTGCTGTGCAGTAGGGGGCCGGTGATGTGCAGTAGGGGGCCGGTGCTGTGCAGTAGGGGGCCAGTGCTGTGCAGTAGGGGGCCAGTGATGTGCTGTGCAGTAGGGGCCGGTGCTGTGCAGTAGGGGGCCAGTGATGTGCTGTGCAGTAGGGGCCAGTGCTGTGCTGTGCAGTAGGGGCCGGTGCTGTGCCATAGGGGGCCGGTGCTGTGCAGTAGGCGGCCGGTGCTGTGCAGTAGGGGGCCGGTGATGTGCAGTAGGGGGCTGGTGCTGTGCTGTGCAGTAGGCCCCGTTACTGTGCTGTTCCCCGTTCACTGACTCACCTCATTCCCCGCCCCGGCCCTGAGGAGGGGCCGCATGTCCAGGCTGGTGCCTCGGGTCTGGAGGTATCTCGGCGTCCGCACACGGCCCTTGCACATCACCACGTAGCGCTGGAAGGGGAGGCAGGCGGGGTCGGCCTCCTGCAGGCCCCGCAGGATGTGACGGTGAGCCTCCGGGCAAGCCGGCGACTCCACCATGGAGAAGGAATGCGCGTAGAGGTGGCGGGAGAGGCCGGGGTGGGCCGCGCCCTCGAAGCGGAGCCACAGGCGGCCCCCGACCAGCTGCTTCTCGTCCTGCTTGGCCACCAGGGCGGAGAACACCTCCGGGCAGCGCGGCGCCCACAGGCACACCATGGAGCCTTTGGCCAGGCGCTTGGCGGGAAGCGGAGGGCCCCGGCCAAAGACCCCGGCGTCAAAGCTGACCTTGTAGACGACTCCCTCCCGCTGGCAGTCTGGGTGGAGGACCCGCACGTCCCTGTACACCTTGGCCCCACCGTTCAGCTGGGGGGAGCGGGCGCCCAGAGCCAAGCAAGCAGCTAACTTCTCCCTCAGGGGCTTCACCAAGTCCTCCCGCAGGAGGCGGAACTGGGTGTCCAGGTAGGCCCGGTTGCTATGGTAGGCCTGGTTGCTATGGTAGGCCTGGTTGCTATGGTAGGCCTGGTTGCTATGGTAGGCCCGGTTGCCAAGGTCAGTCTGGTTGCTATGGGAGGCATGGTTGCTTTCGTAGGCCCGGTTGCCAAGGTCAGTCTGGTTGCTATGGGAGGCCTGGTTGCTATGGTAGGCCCCATCCACCACATTGGGCCTCAGCCAGGGGTCCGGAGAGCCCAGCAGTTCCTCAGAGGTGGGGAACACAGGGAGGTCCACGATATCCCTAGGCCTCTCCTCGCTGAAGGTGAGTTCCCTCGCCCAGTCTTGGCCATGCGGGAAGGCTTTGTCCACGGCCCGCCTAAGGTCGTGCAGATGCTTCCTGGTGGGCCAAGGAAGCTCGAGGCCCAGCCTGTGCAGCCGGGTCCACAGCAAGTCGGCCGGCAGGTGGACGAGGGGCCCAACGGCCTGGGGGAAGGCCAGGGTCAGTCGCAGCAAGAGGGCAGCCACCTCTCCCACGGCCTCACCATCGCCCTGGCCCAGCCCGGCCACAAAGCGGAGCAGGGTCCCCAGCAGAAAGTCGGGGGCGAGCAGCGGCCGGAGGAGGGAGAGGACCTCCTCTTCCCCCCGGGCCTCATCCGCCGCCGCCCTCAGGCCCCGGAACAGGAGCTCCGCGTCGGGGCGCCTCAGCTCCGTGCCGTCAAGCGTCTCCGGCAGCTCTTCCCGCAGCAGTAGCAACACCGGAGACTGGGCCCGCAGCCGCTCCTCCAGTGAGTCGAGGAGGGAGAGCAATGCCGGAGAGATCCGGGTGCGGTATCCACTCCCATCGGATCCACGAGCGCTCTTACTCGAGGCGAGGCATGATGTTTCCTGGTGCCTCCTCTTCCTGCTGCCCATTCTGAGCCAGGAAATATCCACACCCTGGAAAACACAACCTTGGTTTAGTTTATTGTCACCAACGTGTTCCAAAGCTGCTGCATGCCTTGCGCCCTTGCAATCACAAGGAGAGAGGGGGTGGGGGGAGGAGGGGGAGAGTGGGGGTGGGGGGAGGTGGTCGGGGAGGGTGTGGGGTCGGGGAGGGTGGGGGGAGGGTGTCAGGGAGGGTGGAGTGGAGGGGGTCGGGGAGGGTGGGGAGACGGGGAAGAGAGAATGGGGGTGGAGGGAAGGGGGACAGGAGAGAGTGGGGGTGGGGAGGAGGGGAGAGTGGGGGTGGGGAGGAGAGGGTGGGGTGGGGGGAAGTGGGGGTGGGGAGGAGGGGAGAGTGGGGGTGGGGAGGAGAGAGTGGGGGTGGGGGGAAGTGGGGGTGGGGAGGAGGGGAGTGGGGGTGGGGGGAGGGAGGTGGGTCAGTGGGGGAAGGAGGGGGGGATAAAGGGGATTGAGTGGGGGGGGTCAGGGTGCTACACCAATACAGGAGAGGCTTTGGGTCCAGGGCTCAATCAGTCACACCCTCTCCCCTTCCCTGTCCCCCCTCTACGAGGAATGGGCCCAACGGGTCCACTTGGTCTTGTATCATTTAAAAGTATAATAATCATAGGGAAATCCCTGGGAGGGACTGTCATACATGAGGAAAGATTGGAAAGACTGGGCTTGTATTCACTGGAGTTTAGAAGGATGAGAGGGGGATCTTATAGAGATGTATAAAATTATAAAAAGGACTAGACAAGCTAGATACAGGAAAAATGTTCCCAATGTTGGGAGAGTCCAGAACCAGGGGCCACAGTCAAAGTTTAAAGGGGAGGCCACTTAAAACTGTGAGAAGAAACTTTTTCACCCAGAGAGTTGTGAATTTGTGGAATTCTCTGCCACAGAAGGCAGTGGAGGCCAATTCACTGAATGAATTTAAAAGAGAGTTAGATAGACCTCTAGGGGCTAGCGGAATCAAGAGATATGGGGAGAAGGCATGCTCAGGTTACTGATTGTGGATGATCAGCCATGATCACAATGAATGACGGTGATGGCTCAAAGGGCCGAATGGCCTCCTCCAGCACCTATTTTCTATGTTTCTATGGAATATATTTAGCCACGTCTATACGGCGCCAGTGGGAAACGGCCTTTAGTGGTCAGTGGACAGGAGCTGTACGTGACAGATTTGTGTATCATCTCACGTGACTCACTCGCGTACAGACGCATGCACGGTCTCCATCCGTCCTGTCTGTGCTTCCTGGCGTGCAGGTACAGCCCCTCACTCACTCACACATGTTATTGAGTCATTTTAGCCCACAGTCTGAAGAAGGGTCTCGACCCGAAACGTCACCCATTCCTTCTCTCCTGAGATGCTGCCTGACCTGCTGAGTTACTCCAGCATTTTGTGAATAAATACCATCGATTTGTACCAGCATCTGCAGTTATTTTCTTACACTGGTCATTTTTGCCCATCATTTAGGGATGTTATGAATTTAAAAAATTTAAGTATGATTATTTTTGATTGGTTTATGAAATGTTTGTGTTTTTGTATGTTTTTGTTAATTTATGAAAAGTTTGTGTGTGTTGTTTTATGTGTGTTGTTAAAGAAAGAGATTAATAAAGATATATAATAATTTTTATGTAGGGGTTCCCTGAGACATGAAAATTATTTCAAGGGTTCCGCAAGGGTAGAAAGGTTGAGAATCTCTGGTGTCGAGGGATATGATTAGTTTATTATTATTATCACGTGTACCAAAGTAAATGAAAAGATTTTTTTGCGTGCCATTCGGTCAGAAAAAAAGACTACAATCGAGCCGTCCACTGTGTACAGATACAGGGTAAAGGGAATAACGTTTAGTGCAAGATAAAGTCCAGTAAAGTCCAATTAAAGATCGTCCAAGGGTCTCCAGTGAGGTAGATTGTAGGTCAGAACCGCTCTCTAGTTGGTGATAGGATGGTTCAGTTGCCCGAGAACAGCTCGGGGGAAAAAAAAACTGTCCCCGAATCCAGAGGCATGCGTTTTCAAACTCCCTCTCATCAGATCCCCTCTCATCCTTCTAAACGCCAGTGAATACAAGCCTAGTCTTTCCAATCTTTCCTCATATGACAGTCCCGCCATCCCAGGGATTTCCCTGTGATTATTAATAATAATAATAATGCATTACATTTATATAGCGCTTTTCATACACTCAAAGACGCTTTACAGGGATTTAAAGAACATAAGGAAGTGAATAAATAGATAAATAAGTAAACGAACAGAGAAAGGAGACAGAAGGTGAGGTGACCTTCAGTGGTTGAAGGCAGTACTGAACAGGTGAGACTTCAGTGATGTTTTGAATGTGGTGAGTGAGGAGGAGTCTCTGACGGTTTGGGGTAGTGAGTTCCATAGGGTGGGAGCAGCGATGGAGAAAGCCCTGTCCCCCCAGGATCTGAGTTTGGTCGGGATGGGGGGGATAGGAGATTGGCAGCAGCATTTATACTTTTAAATGACACTAGACCAAGTGGACCCGTTGGGCCCATTCCTCGTAGAGGGGGGACAGGGAAGGGGAGAGGGTGTGACTGAGTGAGCCCTGTACCTCTTGCCTGATGGGAGATGGGAGAAAAGGGAGTGACCGGGGGTGAGACTCGTCCTGCCTAATGCTGCTGGCCTTGCCGAGGCAGCGTGAAGTGCAGATGGAGACAATGGAAGGGAGGTTGGTTTGTGTGATGGTCGAGGCTGCGTCCACAACTCAATGCAATTTCTTGCAGTCTATGATAGGGGCCGTTCACAAACTGTGCTGTGACGCATCCCGATAAAAGGCGTTCTACGGCGCATCTGTAGATTTTGGTGAGGGTTGTTGCGAGCGTGCTAAACTTCTTAAGTAGAGGCGTTGGTGTGATTTCTTGGCCATTGGGCCATGAGGGACTAGCTTAGACGAGGCATCTTGGTTGGCATGACCCAGTTGGGCTGAAGGGTCAGTTCAAGCTGCCGCCCAGCTTTGTATCATTGCAAACATGGACAACACTGGAGTGTATCATTGTCCGATGTACCAACAACGGAACAATGACATTTTTACTTGCTGCAGCTTAGGCCTAGAGTGGATGTGGAGAGGATGTTTCCACTAGTGGGAGAGTCTAGGACCAGAGAGCATCGCCTCAGAATAAAAGGATGTACCTTTAGAATGGCGATAAGGAGGAATTATTTAACCAAAGGGTGGTGAATCTGTGGAATTCATTGCCACAGACAGCTGTGGAGGCCAAGTCAATGGGTATTTTTAAAGCTGGGAATGATAGGTACTTGATTAGCAACGGTGTCAAAGGTTACGGGGAGAAGGCAGGAGAATGGAGTTTAGTTTAGTTTGGAGATACAGCGCTGAAACAGGCCCTTTCGGCCCACCGGGTCCGCGCCGACCAACGATCCCCGCACATTAACATTATCCTATCCCCATTAGGGACAATTTTTATATTTACCAAGCCAATTAACCTACATACCTGTACGCCTTTGGAGTGTGGGAGGAAACCGAAGATCTCGAAGAAAACCCACGCAGGTCACGGGGAGAACGTACAAACTCCGTACAGGCAGCACCCGTAGTCGGTATGGAACCCGGGTCTCCGGCGCTGTATTCGCTGTAAGGCAGCAACTCTACCGCTGCACCACCGTAACCGCCCTTAGAGGGAAAAACAGATCATCCATGATTGAATAGTGGAGCAGACTCGAAGGGCCGAATGGCTTAATTCTGCTCCTATGTCTGATGATCTTGTAAACACAAAACACATGATAATCAAAAATAAAGTTTATTAATAACTGTAATACAAGGTAACCATAATGGTGCAAAACCCAAACTCCATGGTGCTACCAAAGGCACAGTCCACGGATGATCATAGTTGCTGTATCAGTGAGAGGTAGTGTTCAAGAGTCTGACTTTTCTGTCATGGGCCTCCTCCAGTGCCATAGTGAGGCCCACCGGAAACTGGAGGAACAGCACCTCATATTTCGCCCGGGCAGCTTGCAGCCCAGTGGTATGAACATTGACTTCTCCAACTTTAGATAGTTCCTCTGTCCCTCTCTTCCCCTTCCCCTTCCCAGATCTCCCCCTATCTTCCTGTCTCCACCTATATCATTCCTTTGTCCCGCCCCCCTGACATCCGTCTGAAGAAGGGTCTCGACCCGAAACGTTACCCATTCCTTCTCTCCCGATATGCTGCCTGACCTGCTGAGTTACTCCAGCATTTTGTGAATAAATACCTTCGATTTGTACCAGCATCTGCAGTTTAGTTTAGTTTAGTTTAGACATACAGCGCAGAAACAGGCCCTTTCGGCCCACCAGGTCCGCGCCGACCAGCGATCCCCGCACATTAACACCACCCTATACCCACTAGGGACATTTTTTACATGTACCAAGCCAATTAACCTTCAAACCTGTACTTTTGGAGTGTGAGAGGAAACCGAAGATCTTGGAGAAAACCCACGCAGGTCACGGGGAGAACGTACAAACTCCGTACACACAGCACCTGTAGTCGGGATGGAACCCGGGTCTCCGGCGCTGCATTCGCTGTAAGGCAGCAACTCTACCGCTGCGCCACCGTGCCGCCCATATCTTTGAACTAAAACGTTGTGCCCTTCATCCGTTATCTGTACACTGTAGACGGCTTGCTTGTATTCGTGGATAGTCTTTTTGCTGACGGGATAGCACACAAACTAAAGCTTTTCACTGTATCTCGGGGACCCGTGACAATGACAAACTAAACAGCACTAATTCCGCCCACTATCTCTTCCGTCTTGCCCTTCCATCTCTCAGCCTTCTCCCTTTTTCTCCAGACCCACCTGCACCTCACTACGAGTTCCCACACTCACCTACCCCAGTCACCCCCTCCCCCCCCCCCCCCCCCCGTCTCCAAGAATAAATTCCATCTCACCCCATGCATTTCTCTCCTTCTCCCTCCTCACACGCACCAAAGCTCAGTTAAACCGAGTACTCTATTTTTATGCTCATTTTCCGCATGTGAAATTTTCTTACACTAGCCTAGTCGCCTGTAGTCACCTTAAAAGTCACCGAAGTGGGGCAAGGTTGCTTAACTAAACAGCAAGGCGAAAATATCACCGACAAAGTTGTCCTGGTCCAAACACACTGACACTATGACCACAAAAGCACACCAACGCCTTTACCTGAGAAGGCTGAGGAAGTTTAGCATGTCTCCAACAACTCTTACCAATTTCTACAGACACACTGCGGAAAGCATCCTAGCGGGATGCACCACAGCTTGGTTTGGGAACCGCTCTGCCCCAAGACCGCAAGAAATTGCCCAGTCCATCACACTGATCAGACTCCCCACTCTCGACTCCATGTACACTGCACGCTGTCTCGGGAAAGCAGCCGACATAATCAAGGACCACCCACATTCCCTCTTCTCGCCCGCTCCGGTCGGGCAGGACATACAAAAAGCACGTGCCACCAGATTCAGGAAAAGCTTCTTCCCCTCTGCTCTCAGACTGTTGAACAAGCCAAGGTGCAGTCCCGGCCCTCCAACCTGCCTTATTGCCGCCCTTGCACTTTTAAAAAAAAATCTGCACTTTCTCTGCAGTGACACTTTTTGCTGCACAGTTGATTTTCCTCAGTCGCTACCCCATTGCATTTGAAAGCTAATGCATCAACTCACCCCCACTACCAGTAAGCCCCCACCTCTCTTTTCTTGGGTTTTCCACAGCTTCCAATTTCCAATATGAAGAGAGTTCTCGTTCTTCGGGACAAATCAGATTTGCCTACAATAGAATATCTTTGCCAAAGATCCGCTCATTCACTGTTGCCGAGATTTGTGATGTGGCCTGGTCCACAATGCAAACCTTTCTCCACCTCCCTCTCACTATTCCCTTGAGTGTTTGACGGCACTGGGCCTGTACTCGCTGGAGATTAGAAGGATGAGGGGGGGACCTCATTGAAACTTACCATTGAGAGGCTTGGATAGAATGGATGTGGGGAGGATGTTTCCACTAGTGGGAAAGTCCAGGACCAGAGGCCATAGCCTCAGAATTAAAGGATGTACCTTTGGAGAAGGGAGGAGGAGGAATTTCTTCGGTCAGAGGGTGGTGAATCTGTGGAATTCATTGCTGCAGAAGGCTGTGGAGGCCAAGTCAATGGAAATGTTTAAGGCGGAGTTTGACAGATTCTTGATTAGTACGGGTGTCAGGGGTTATGGGGAGAAGGACGGGGTAGAGAAGAAAAGATAGATCAGCTATGATGGAATGGCGGAGTAGACTTGACGGGCCGGTACTCTAATTCTGCTCCTCAAATTTATGACCTTCCCCAATCTACCCAATCTATGCACCACGCTGCCATGGGAAAGCAGCCAACATAATGAACAAACATTGGTCATTCTCTCTTCTCCACTCTTCCATCCCGTAGAAGATACAGAAGCTTGAAAGAACATACCTTCAGATTCAAGAACTTCTTACCCACTGTAATCACACACTTGCACAGACATGTTATCTCAATCCTCCAATCAACTTCATTGCAACAGTTGCAGTTTTTTCTGTAGTTTCTCTGTAGCTGTATATTCATTCTGTTTATTTTCTCTTCTGCACTACCTCTTGTACTCATGAATTTCCAGATTTGTTCACCGCCCTACAATATAAAGTGTCCTAACCCGAAAAGTCACCAATCCACATTCTCCAGAGATGCTGCCTGACCTGCTGAGTTACTCCAGCACTTTGTCCTTCTGTTTATTAAACAGCGTCTGCAGTTCTTTATTTCTACTATAATATGATTGTGTAGGATGGAACTGCAGATGCTGGTTTACACCGAAGATGGACACAAAATGCTGGAGTAACTCGGCGGGACAGGCAGCCACTCTGGAGAGAAGGAATAGGCGAGGTTTTGGGTCGAGACCCTTCTTCAGACTGGGAGTCAGGGGAGAGGGAAACCAAGAGATACGAAAAGGCGCATAGAACTAATTAATGAAAGATACGCAAAATTACAGATCAAATCCAGCTAAGATGACAACAGAAAGGTGGAGTCCACAATCGTCCATTGTTGGTTGTGGGGAAGACGATGAGTAATACAAACAGTGAAACTCAGCAGGATGACACTAGGTGAAACCAGTACGACAACTAGGGTGGGGGAGGTACAGAGAGAAAGAGGATGCAAGTTATAGAAATCAACTAGACCAAGTGGACCTGTTGGGCCCAAACCTCTCCTGCATTGGTGCGGCACCCTCTCCTCCCCCCCTCCCCTCCCTCCCCTCCCCACTTCCCCCTCTCCATCCCCCTCAACCCCCCTTATCCACCTTCCTCCCCCCTCCCTCCCTCCCCCTCCCCCTCCCTCCCTAGGATAGATTTAAACTTTAATATGTGAATAACTTTAAATATATAACACCGATTTCAATAAAACTACTTGCTTTATCATTAAAGCGATGACAGTGAGAAAGGTGGGCCTAAAATTGTCAAGCTATCGTGTGCCGGTTTGGCTGTAGTTCGATCACAAATAAACAAACAAACGAGAGTTTTAGTATATAGATATTCATACCGCTAGGTTACAAGTTGCCCGATATGAATGTGCTTGGTTATGGTACGATTTGCTTGGATAGCATGTCAGTGCATGTGACAATAATAAACCAGTACCAATATCTAA
Organism: Rhinoraja longicauda; assembly: GCF_053455715.1. Lineage (NCBI taxonomy): Eukaryota > Metazoa > Chordata > Chondrichthyes > Rajiformes > Arhynchobatidae > Rhinoraja > Rhinoraja longicauda. Next base: position 110,900,150 of record NC_135954.1, on the reverse strand, counting down.
TATCTCCATGTAATAATGTTTCCAGTAACACTGGGAGTTGTTCTGAGGACTACACATGTAGATGGCGATGACCAGAGGGATTCAGAGACTGTATTCCCTGCAGCTCAGGAAGAGGTGGTGACAAGAGGTGGTGAATTATAAGATGATAAAGCCTGCAGTTAGATGACATGCATATAAATTATATTGATTGTTTGAAAGATAAAGCAAGGAAACAGGCCCTTTGGCTCACCGAGTCCACGCCGACCATCAATCGCCCGTTCACACTAGTTCCATATTATCGTACTTTCGCTTTCAATTCCTACACACCAGAGCCAACTTAGAGTTTAGTTTAGTTTAGAGGTACAGTGCAGAAACAGGCCCTGTGGCCCACCGAGTCTGCTTCGACCAGCGATCCCCACACATTAATGCTACCCTACACACACTGGGGACAATTTTTATATTTACACAAGCCAATTAACTTCCAAGACCTGTACGTCTTTGGAGTGTGGGAGGAAACCGAAGATTTCAGAGAAAGCACACGCAGATCACGGAGGGAACGTACAAACTCCGTACAGACAGCACTAGTAGTCACGGTCGAACCCGCGCCTCTGGTGCTGTAAGGCAGCGACTCTACCGCTGTGCCAAGAGGACAGGCACGTGGCAGGCGGGCAGGAAAACCAGAGTAAATCCACACAGTCATAGGAAGAACATGCAAACTCCACATACAGGCAGCCCCTGAGGTTGGGGTGGAACCCGGGTCTCTGGCTATAGCTTAGTTTCTGTGTTAAGTGCCCTCTATCCCGAGCTTCTGTCTAAACTCTCCATCCGGCTCACAGGTCAACTGGTCTATCCTCTGCCTTCGCCATCACTACAGAGAGACCAGAAAGCAGATTGGAACGACGACATCTTATGTCCCAAAACGTCGTCCATTCCTTCTCTCCGGCGATGCTGCCTGTCCCGCTGAGTTACTCCAGCATTTTGTGTCTATCGTCGGTGTAAACCACCATTTGCAGTTCCTTCCTACCTGCCTTATAGTCCTGAAAGGGTCTCGAACCGAAACGTCACCCATTCCTTCTCTCCGGCGATGCTGCCTGTCCCGCTGAGTTACTCCAGCATTTTGTGCCCACCTTCATCTTGGATTCCACTTGGGTGGCTTGCAAGCCAATGAACATAAAACAGTACAGCTCAGGAACAGCACCCTTTCCAAAGCCTCCACATCTTTCTGCTGACCCAAACGTCACGCAATACTCCAGACGCAGCCTAACCAAAGTCCCATAAAGCTGAAATATGACCTCCTGACTTTTACACTCAAAGCTTCCACCAATGAAGGCAAGCATACTATACACTTTCGCTCTATCTACTTGTGTTGCTACTTTCAGGGACCTATAGATTTGGACCCCACGATCCCTCTGTACATTACATTTCAGGTCGTTTTGAAGTTTCAGGTAACCCACACCCCCAAACTTCTCAATAGGCAATAGGTGCAGGAGGAGGCCATTCGGCCCTTCGAGCCAGCACCGCCATTCAATGTGATCATGGCTGATCAATCTCAATCAGTACCCCGTTCCTGCTTTCTCCCCATACCCCCTGACTCCGCTATCCTTAAGAGCTCTATCTAGCTCTCTCTTGAATGTATTCATAGAATTGGCCTCCACTACCCTCTGAGGCAGAGGATTCCACAGATTCACAACTCTCTGTCCCACACTCAACTGACCCCAGTTTCGTTCTTGAGAAAAATCACAAAGCCAGTCAGCATCTGTGGAGGGGATGGACAGACACCATTTCGGATCAGGACCCTTCATACTGATGGAAGTTCCAGACACACAAGGCTGTCTTATTCTCTCCCCCCCCCCCCGCCCCCACCCCCCCCCCCCCCCCACCACACTACCACAGATGCCGCCTGACTCGCGATGATCCTCCAACACTTTGCGTTTTGCTCAGGATTCCAGCATCTAAAAGTTAATTTCTTTACCCTGTGACTGTACACTGAGGACGGCTTGATTGCTATCGTGAACAGTCATTCCACTGACTGGATAGCACGCAACAGCAACAAAAAACATTTTCCTGTACCTCGGTACACGTGACAATAAGCTAAACGAACTGCGACTCCTGTGAAAAACACAAAATGCTGGAGTAACTCAGAAGGTCAGGCAGCAACTCTGGAGAAAAGCAGTAGGTGACGTTCCTGGTCAAAGTAGAGTCTCAACCCGAAACATCAGCTATTCCTTTTCTCCAGAGATGCTGCCTGACTTGTTGGATTACTCCAGCATTTGGCGTCTATCTTCAGTGTAAACCAGCATCTGCAGTTCCTTCCTACGCTATTAATTCCCACACCACACATTCTGCAACAGTTTATGCCTCAGTTTTCTTCACCCTTTGATCATCTCTTCCCCCCCTCTCTCTTTCTCCCTCTCTCCCCCCACCCCCTCCCATTCCCTCTCCCCCACCACATTCCCTCTCCCCCACCACTCACTCCCTCTCCCCCTCTCCACTTCCTCTCCCTTTCTCTCTCTCTCTCAACCCCCCCCCCCACCCCCTCTCCCCACCACACACTCCGTCTCCCCCCTCTACCCCCACCCCACTTCCTCTCCCTCTCTCTTTCTCCCTCTCTCCCCCCACCCCCTCCCATTCCCTCTCCCCCACCACACACTCCCTCCCCCCTCTACCCCCACCCAACTTCCTCTCCCTCTCTCTCTCTCTCTCTCTCTCTCTCAACCCCCCCCACCCCCGGTTCCATTTGCCTCCCCATTCTGATTCACCAGCACAACCTCAACCTGAAACGTCGACTTCCACCTTCCACCACCACAGATGCTGCTCGACCAGGCAGCTTGTGGCGTGTTTTTGTTTTGGATACCGTTCCACATTCCAGCATCTGCAGTCTCTCTTGCCTCCAAAAACAGAAGACACAGCCGGCCGGGCAGCATGTGTGCAGAGAGAAATAAGCAGAGATAACGTCGCCTGTGCAAGTCCCACAAGTAAATAGCAACCAAGTCGATCTTGTTTTTTAAGTGTAGTAGTAGATTTCTTTGAAAGGCGATGCTTGCTTTTGTGGAGAGGAGAGCCCAAAACCAGGAATGGTGATTGATGAATGTAGAAGAACTTTGCGCACTCACCTTTCTGCAAAGACAGCGATTCCTCACGACTGCCTCCGAGCACAGCAGCGGGCGCCCTTTAAATAGGGTTTGCCGAGCGTCAGGTTACCTCCTGGGTCCTAATGTCCAACCCGCGCTTCACTGCTTGAACACACGGGTGTGGGGGGAGGGAGGGTGAATTCTCAACAAAAACCTGCTTCCTGGCGTTGAGGGACAAACATCACCTTCAAGTCAAGTCGAGTTTATTTGTCACATACACACATACAAGATGTGCAGTGAAATGAAAGTGGCAACGTCTGCGGATTGTGCAATTTTTTTTTACAATTGCAGCATTAAAATTAAAATCAATACAGAAAAAAAATTTAGTCCCTGGAGTTATAATAGTTAACAGTCCTGATGGCCTGTGGGATGAAACTCCGTCTCATCCTCTCCGTTTTCACAGCGTGACAGCGGAGGCGTTTGCCTGACCGTAGCAGCTGGAACAGTCCGTTGCTGGGGTGGTAGGGGTCCCTCATGATCTTGCTTGCTCTGGATCTGCACCTCCTGATGTATAGGTCCTGCAGGGGGGCGAGTGTAGTTCCCATGGTGCGTTCTGCCGAACGCACTACTCTGCAGGGCCATCCTGTCCTGGGCAGAGCTGTTCCCAAACCAGACTGTGATGTTGCCGGACATTTGCAATGTTCTTATTTTATGTTCAGTTCCTCAAGTGCAACTTTCTGGCTTCGCAAGGTTTAACATTTTGCAAGGAAAAATAAAAACTGCAGATGCTGGTTTAAATCGAAGGTAGACACAAAATGCTGGAGTAACTCAGCGGGTCTGGCAGCGCCTCTGGAGAGGAGGAATGGGTGACGTTTCGGGGTCGAGACCCTTCTTCAGACAATTTTTGCGAGCGCCTTTCATTCTTACAGGGGATACAGATAGCATTGGCACCCTTGACAAGGTTCAGAGGCGTGCAGCACGGTTTGTTTGTGACAGTCAAGCGTCTCCGATATGTTAAATCGCCTTGGCTGGGAGTCGCTGGAGTCAAGACGCACCAAAGCCCGTTTATGTACCGTCTACAAAGTGACTCACGGCATCATCCCCAGTAACATATCTCACTTCATTCAATCCAATACCCAGACATTTACAAGACAGTCCTCACTGCCAGCGCTCAGGGCCAGCGCTGCCGTCGCAGCTGCGGCTTGCCTGCAGTCCGTCTGTCTTTTGTGTTTTTTGTTGTTTTTGTCTCAATTGTAGTGTTAATATGATGTAGTGTTGTATGTTATGTTTTGGGGGGGTGGGAGGGAACGGGAACTGTAACATTCTCTCTCCAGAACGGAGACGCGACCTTTGTTCTGTATCGTGTCTCCGTTCCCGCTGCGGCCTACCACCGGCCATGCACCTGGGACCACCTGGGTCTCTGGTTCGCAGAGCCCGCGGTCCGGACTCACCACCTGCGGCGCTGGCTGCCTGCGAATGCTGCGGGAACGGCTGCGACTCGTCTCCGGAGGCTCCGGCGCGGGCCGCGTGGACGTCGGAAGCCCGCAGGCCCCTGGATGGGGGCCGACATCGGGAGCTCTGGCAGCGGCAGAGGCAACGTGTCCGCCCGCCCCGAATCGCGGGGCTTGGGTCGGCCCGCCACGGACATTTCACCATCCGGCGCGGCCTGAAATAGGCCGCGGGTTTTTTTTTCACCGCCCAGCGGGGGCTTCAATATCGGGAGCCCCGACCGCCCCGACGTGGCAACTCCAACAGCCTGACCGCGGGACAAGACGGCCGGGAAGAGAAAAAGACATTGTGGCCTTCCATCACAGTGAGGAGGGACTGGAGGAGACTCACTGTGATGGATGTTTCTTTTTGTTTGGTGTTAGTTGTGATTGTATGTGTTATTGCATTTTTATTGATTATTCTTATTGGTCTTATTGTTCAACTGCGGGTAATGTTTCATTTTACTACACATTTATGTGTATGTAACAAATAAACGACTATTGACTATTGACTCAGGTCACTTCATTTATAGTAGAATTAGAGCAAACAAAAATAGCTACCAGCTACAAAAATAGAGTAACTTTATCCATGGACTATCCCAGAGTGGAACATCCTTCCCGACACCACCAGATATGGACCAACCTCGTCACCAAAGATACTAGAGTAACAAGATAGACCACTCGACCCTAAAAACCGTAGTACGTCATGACGCCATTTTAGTAGGCAGAAACTTGCAGAAACATTTAAAAAGAAAAATAACAAAAATCTGTGAATTGACAGATGAGATATATTCTGCATTTTAATGGTATCATCACACATACTGTTCCCCCAAAACACTGATCACACTGCGAGAGGCATAACGAACGGCGGGTTTTGCCTACTAAAATGGTGGACTTTGCGTACTACACTTCAGTATAGGCGATTTCAACGGAGTGGTCCATCTTGAATGGTGTCAAGTTAGGAAAAGGGGACGTACAACGTGATCTGGGTGTCTTAGTGCATCAGTCACTGAAAGGAAGCATGCAGGCACAGCAGGCAGTGAGGAAAGCCAATGGAATGTTGGCATTCATAACAAGAGGAGTTGAGTATAGGAGCAAAGAGGTCCTTCTGCAGTTGTACAGGGCCCTAGTGAGACAGCACTGGAGTACTGTGTGCAGTTTTGGTCTCCAAATTTGAGGAAGGATATTCTTGCTATTGAGGGCGTGTAGCGTAGGCTTACTAGGTTAATTCCCGGAATGGCGGGACTGTCATATGTTGAAAGACTGGAGCGACTAGGTTTGTATACACTGGAATTTAGAAGGATGAGAGGAGATCTTATCGAAACGTATAAGATTATTAAGGGGTTGGACAGGTTAGAGGCAGGAAACATGTTCCCAATGTTGGGGGAGTCCAGAACCAGGGGCCACAGTTTAAGAATAAGGGGTAGGCCATTTAAAACAGAGGTGAGGAAAAACTCTTTTAGTCAGAGAGTTGTGAATCTGTGAAATTCTCTGCCTCAGAGGGCAGTGGAGGCCAATTCTCTGAATACATTCAAGAGAGAGCTAGATAGAGCTCTTAGGATAGCGGAGTCAGGGGGTATGGGGAGAAAGCAGGAACGGGGTACTGATTGAGAATGATCAGCCATGATCACATTGAATGGCGGTGCTGGCTTGATGGGCCGAACGGCCTACTCCTGCACCTATTGTCTATTGTCTATTGCTCGTCACTCTTCAAGTCACCCCTCGACAACTTGGACATGGATCATGTCACCAAACTCGCCCACATAAAAATCAAAAGAATCTTTTTGCAACCAGTGCCCACGCTGCACGAGATAGCCCAGCTGTTGGCGGTTGTGCAGTAGAAAACAGAGACAGATACAAGGGACCAGCGAGGAGAATTCCTTCTTTATACCCAGTATGTTTGTTGTGACCTGTGGAGTGCAGCGGGCACTAGGACCCAGGGGAAGAGAGAGAGAGAGAGAGAGACAGGGAAACAGAAACAGGGAACAGGACATAAAATAACTTTGTATGTTAATTGAGGCGAGTTGGCTGGCGAGCGAAGCTGAGTGAAAACGAAACTCTGCAGCAAAACAGAAACTTATCTGCTGTGCAACACAACATTTCCTGGTATCATCCATTTCCCTCCTCAGATGCTGCCTGGCCCGCTGAGTTCCTCGTGGAGTATTTCTTTGCTCTAGATTCCAGTGTTAAAGTTCTTGACCTTGTAACAAATAGACAACCACGCTAATCAATTAAAAACACAAAAAGCGTACCCACTAACGTCCATTCGGTAAGTGGCAGAACCTGCTACAAGTACGGATTTGCCGGATCTGAGCACCCACTTCAGCGATAGCAGGATACAGCTTCTTTTTGTTATGGAGGTGACACGCAAAATCCACATACAGATGGCTTTACCATAAATGTAATAAACCTGCTCCAAGTTAGCCATCTGAGCTAAACCTTCTGCACAAGTACCAGTGCTCAAGGAACATAATAGAGGTACAGAATAGAGTCAATTATTGCATTGGTGTAACCAGACATGAAGGCAGTTTAAGTCCTCGTTACGTTCGCACATCCAACCATGTACACAATAGTTAAGTATCTCTGCAACCTAATCAGCTGTCTGGGCGCAGACAGCCGGGAACAGACATCGCCACCTCCTCAATTCACTGTCGCACCGAACACCACAGCCCCACCCGGCACGGACACGCCCCGCAAAGAGTGGGTCGCCCTGAACCGGCTCCGCACAGGGGTCGGCCGGTTCAATGCCAACATGCGTCGTTGGGGGTTGCGTCCATCAGCAGCCTGCGTGTGTGTGGAGCAGACCAGCAAACAGCGCAGCACGGCATTTTCGACCGCACTGTCCTCCGTCCCACTGGTGGAGGGGTAGACCTCACGGCCCTTGACAACAGCACATTGCACTGGCTACAGCGCCTGGAGGGCCTTACATAATTTCTGCTGCCTCAAACGCAAGAAGAAGAAGCTGTCTGGGCTTGACTTCTGCAGTACACACATTGTTTTAGCCACATTTTCTTTAGTCAAGCATCCCATCAACCTCTACAAGGCAAGGCTAGTTAGCCAACTTTATCATTCCTCCCTTTTATCATTTTAAATGATAACTACAAGCGGCTATTCTTGCAAGCTGCGGTGATTAACGGTGAGATACATCTAAGCAGCAAAAGGACAATTAGGATTAATAGTCCCAAGATGACAAATATCACCACAAGTCCTCTGGTGGGGGTCATTCCTTATTGCCCGCCGACTCGTTTACAGTCTATGTAATGAAGAGTGAAGAAAGCCAATGGAATGTTGGCCTTCATAACAAGAGGAGTTGAGTATAGGAGCAAAGAGGTCCTTCTGCAGTTGCACAGGGCCCTAGTGAGACTGCACCTGGAGTACTGTGTGCAGTTTTGGTCTCCAAATTTGAGGAAGGATATTCTTGCTATTGAGGGCGTTATGGCGAGTCCGAAACTTGCTAGTTGTAGACGAAGTTTATTGCAGCCGCAATACACGAATACAGAATCAAAACAACAAGTTACAGGACAACCAATATAAACTTACTGTCTTCCTTGAAGACTTCGCCGAACTGGCTAAATCGGGCGCCAAACGCGCACCTGACATCGCTGGCCAATCAGCGATGTCGTTTGCTGGACCAATCCTCATGGTCGCGCTCCCACGTGACCTCGCTGGCCAATCCGAGGGTTCGACGACCTGGACCATTCTCTATGGTCGCTACATGACCCCCCCCAGAACCCGAGGTGCGGAACCTAGCAGGGAGCCGGATTTCGCGACCATAACGAGTACGGAGAGGGACAGCCTGAACCACAGGAGCCGGAGGTTCCGGACTTGGTGGAACAGCCGGAACGGGAGGTTCTGGAGGAACTACCGGAACGGGGGGTCCTGGAGGAACTGCCGAAACGGGGGGTCCTAGGGGAACTGCCGAAACTGGAGGTCCCGGAGGAACTGTCGGAATGGGGGTTTGTGGACTGGGCGGAACTAACGGAGGTCGGCCTCTTCTAGGGGTTTGACCGACCAGGACTGGTTGATCTGGGTCCAAATGGGCAGGTTTGAGCCGGGACACCGAGACGAGTTCACTCTTGCCGCCCATGTCTAAGGTGAAAGTAGCCGTTCCCTTACGTAAAACCCGAAACGGCCCTTGATAGACCCTCTGCAACGGGGCGCGATGGGCATCTTTACGCAAAAAAACAAACTCACAGTCCTTCAGGGAAGACGGTTCATGTACCATGGGACACCCATGACGTGAAGTCGGCACTGGAGCCAGGGAGCCCACCCGTTCCCGGAGAGCTGCTAACGCTGATGGGACTGTAGGGAGCAGGGCTGAAGTGTCCGGAAACAGATCTCCAGGTACTCGAAGGGTCGAGCCATATACTAGCTCTGCGGACGACGCACCGAGATCTGGCTTAGGAGCCGTCCGGATGCCCAACAGAACCCAAGGGAGTTGGTCTACCCAGTCTGGGCCTTCAAGCCTTGCACAGAGGGACGCCTTAAGTTGGCGGTGGAACCTTTCTACGAGTCCATTTGCCTGGGGGTGATATGCAGTTGTGGGTTGCAATTTGGACCCGTACAGTTCCGCCAGCGCGGCCCAGAGGGACGAAGTGAACTGTGGTCCTCTGTCAGTTGTAATAACTGCCGGGACCCCGAAACGAGCTACCCAGTGAAGGGCCAAAGTCCTAGCACAAGACGCTGACGAGATATCACACAATGGGAAAGCCTCTGGCCACCGGGTGAACCGATCCACCACCGTGAGGAGGTGGGTGTAGCCCCGGGAGGAAGGCAAAGGCCCGACCAAATCCACGTGGATGTGGAAAAAACGAAAAGCCGGGACTTCGAAATCCTGTACGGGGGGCTGGACGTGGCGCTGGACCTTAGCGGTCTGACAGGGCACGCAGGAACGTGCCCATCCCGCTACCTGTTTCCGCAGGCCATGCCAGACAAACCTCGCTGCCACCAAGGCAGAGGTGGAGCGGATGGACGGGTGTGCCAGCCCATGAATGGCATCGAAAACCCGGCGCTGAAGGGAGGGCGGTACTACCGGCCTGGGGCGAGGAAGAGAAACATCGCACCAGACTTTCGTGCCCTCCGACCCACAAGCTACCTGGGCCAACTTCAATCCCGAAGTGGTGGACTGGTACGTCGAAACGGTATCCGCCAGGAGCTGTGCCTCCGCGAGCTCCTGGGGATCCACTTCGCAGTCCACCGCCGAAATAGGGGGAAAAGCAGGTCTAGACAGGGCGTCAGCAACGGCATTCAGCTTACCCGCGATATGACGGACATCTGTGGTAAATTCTGAGATAGCAGTCAGGTGCCGCTGCTGGCGGGCCGACCATGGGTCAGACAATTTCAAAAAAGCAAATGTTAATGGCTTGTGGTCCGTAAATGCCACAAATGGGCGGCCCTCGAGGAAATACCTGAAATGACGGACAGCTAAATGGAGAGCTAGAAGCTCTCGGTCAAATGCGCTATATTTCAGCTCGGCCGAATTTAGTTGCCGGCTGAAAAACGCTAAAGGCTGCCAACGGCCACCAACCTGCTGCTCCAGAACCCCGCCCACCGCCACGTCAGAGGCGTCAACCGTCAGGGCCGTGGGGGCGGAGGGGCTCGGATGGACCAGCATGGTGGCGTCTGCCAAGGCTGCCTTAGCTGCCGTAAAAGCCGACTCTGCGGCCGGGGACCACAACAACTCTACCGGATTACCTGCAAGGCATTGGAAAAGTGGGCGCAGGACTCGCGCCGCTTCCGGAACGAATCTATGGTAGAAATTAACCATGCCTACGAACTCCTGCAGCCCTTTTACTGTGGTAGGCCTGGGGAAAGCCCGGATAGCCTCCACCTTCTCTGGCAAAGGGACAGCGCCGGCAGAGGTAATTCTGTGACCTAGAAAATCGAGAGCAGGCAGGCCGAATTGACATTTGGAGGGTTGGATAGTGAGCCCGTCGTCTTGGAGCCGCTGGAACACGGTCCGCAAATGGGCCTGGTGTTCTTGCACTGAGGGGCTGGCTACCAGGATGTCGTCTAAATAAATAAACACAAAGGGTAAACCCCTGCCCACGCGGTCCATCAGTCGCTGGAAAGCCTGTGCCGCGTTCTTTAAACCGAAAGGCATACGCAACCATTCAAACAACCCGAACGGTCGCACCGGAATCTGATGGTATCCTCGCACCAAATCGATTTTGGAAAACACCACCGCTCCTTCCAGTCCAGATGAAAAGTCCTGTAGGTGCGGTATGGGGTAGCGATCAGCCGTGGTGACAGCATTGAGACGCCGATAATCGCCACATGGCCTCCACCCCCCAGATGCCTTGGAGACCATGTGTAACGGCGAGGCCCACGGGCTGTCAGACTGACGAACAATTCCCATTTCCTCCATCTTCCTGAACTCCGCCCGTGCCACCACCAGTTTGTCTGGCGGTAGTCTCCTGGCCCGAGCGAAAACGGGAGGGCCTTCAGTGCGGATGTGATGGACTACACCGTGCTTAGCTGAAGGTGCGTCAAAACGTTGGACGAGCAGCTCTGGGAACTCTGCCAGAATCGCAGCATACGAGTCGGGGGCCGCGACGACGGCCTGGACAGTAGGGCTGGGCGAGGAGGCGATTGCCGGAGTGACGTGCTCGTCTTCAGCAGCGGGTCGGAGGTCGTTACCGCGGACATCAGGAACCAGTGAAAAAGCCCAGAGAAAATCTGCGCCCAGGATCGCTTGTTTGACGTCGGCTATGATGAATGGCCATTCGTACGTGCGGAGGCCTAAAGCAAGGGACATCTTCCGTGTGCCGAAAGTGCGAATTGGGCTGCCGTTAACCGCGATGAGGGTGGGACCTGTCTTACCCGATCTGGTTTCGAGGTCGGTCGGCGGCACTATGCTGACGATGGCTCCGGTGTCTACCAAAAATTCTGTGTCCGTGAATCGATCATGGACATAGAGGCGCCGGTTCCGGCCAATCGTAACTGCCCCTATGTACGATCGGCCGAGGCATTTCCCGCGAAGGTACAAGGCAAACGACAGTTGCGGGATTCGTTACCCCATCGTAGGTGATAATAGCACCAGCCGCGCTTGTGCGGATCTTTTTGGCGGGCTTTCGGGGAATTGGCGGGAGACGTGGCGCCATCTTTCCGTCGCTGTGGCGTGGTCACCGATGTCGAGACTTTGTTGATGGAATCACTGGCCTTGTTTTTTCCCGCTATGAGCGCGTCCGCTTTCGCTGCATATGCTTCGGGGTCCTTAAAAGAACAATCCGTAAGCAGCAGTCGGACATCCTCGGGAAGTTTCTCGCGGAATGCCTGTTCAAACATCGGGCAATCCGTATGCTCACCGGCTAGCACCATCATTTCAGCCATGCGGACGGAAGGCAGTTGGTCTCCAAGCTCCGGTAGGTGCAGAAGTTTTGCCGCACCACCATGCTTATTTAACCCGAAGGTTCGCAGTAATGCCTTCTTCATGGTTTCGTATTTGTCTTCCGCAGGTGAAGTTATGATAAACCGCATCATGCGCTTGGTTGTGTCCGGCGATAGAGCGCTGACGAGGTAGAAGTACTTCATGGAATCGTCCGACACCTTCTTTATGTGGAATTGAGCCTCGGCGTGGATAAACCAAGCTTGCGGTGCGTACGTCCAAAATAACGGAAGATGAACGCCTGCCGCGCCTGACTCCGGTGTGCCCTGCTTGGTCATCGTCAACGAGGCGTCGGGTTCCTGCTCAGTTGGTGATCGTCCAGATCACGTTCGGGGTCACCAATATGGCGAGTCCGAAACTTGCTAGTTGTAGACGAAGTTTATTGCAGCCGCAATACACGAATACAGAATCAAAACAACAAGTTACAGGACAACCAATATAAACTTACTGTCTTCCTTGAAGACTTCGCCGAACTGGCTAAATCGGGCGCCAAACGCGCACCTGACATCGCTGGCCAATCAGCGATGTCATTTGCTGGACCAATCCTCATGGTCGCGTTCCCACGTGACCTCGCTGGCCAATCCGAGGGTTCGACGACCTGGACCATTCTCTATGGTCGCTACAGCGTGCAGCGTAGGCTTACTAGGTTAATTCCCGGAATGGCGGGACTGTCGTATGTTGAAAGACTGGAGCGGCTAGGCTTGTATACACTGGAATTTGGAAGGGTGAGAGGGGATCTTATCGAAACATATAAGATTATTAAGGGGTTGGACATGTTAGAGGCAGGAAACATGTTCCCAATGTTGGGGGAGTCCAGAACAAGGGACCACAGTTTAAGAATAAGGGGTAGGCCATTTAGAACGGAGATGAGGAAAAACCTTTTCAGTCAGAGTTGTAAATCTGTGGAATTCACTATGGCACTGGAGGAGGCCCATGACAGAAAAGTCAGACTGGGAATGGGAGGGGCAGTTGAAGTGCTCAGCCACCGGGAGATCAGATTGGTTAATGCGGACTGAGCGCAGGTGTTGAGCGAAACGATCGCCGAGCCTGTGCTTGGTTTCGCCGATGTAAATAAGTTGACATCTGGAGCAGCGGATGCAATAGATGAGGTTGGAGGAGGTGCAGGTGAACCTCTGTCTCACCTGGAAAGACTGTTTGGGTCCTTGGATGGAGTTGTGGGGGGAGGTAAAGGGACAGGTGTTGCATCTCGTGCGGTTGCAGGGGAAAGTGCCCGGGGATGGGGTGGTTTGGGTAGGAAGGGACGAGTGGACCAGGGAGTTACGGAGGGAACGGTCTCCGCGGAATGCAGAAAGGGGAGGGGATGGAAAGATATGGCCAGTGGTGGGGTCCCGTAGGTGACGGAAATGTTGGCGGATGATTTGTTGGATCCGCTGGCTGGTGGGGTGGAAGGTGAGAACGAGGGGGATTCTGTCCTTGTTACGAGTGGGTGAGGGGGAGCAAGAGCGGAGCTGCAGGATGTAGAAGAGACCCTAGTGAGAGCCTCATCCATAATGGAAGAGGGGAAGCCCCGTTTCCTGAAGAACGAGGACATCTAGTGTGAAACACCTCATCCCGGGCGCAGATGCGGCGTAGACGGAGGAATTGGGAGTAGGGGATAGACTTTTTGCAGGAGACCGGGTGGGAAGAAGTGTAGTCCAGATAGCTGTGTGAGTCAGTGGGTTTATAGATGTCAGTCACTAGTCTGTCTCCTGTGATGGAGATAGTGAGGTCCAGAAACGGGAGGGAGATGTCGGAGATAGTCCAGGTATATTTAAGGGCAGGATGGAAATTGGAAGTGAAGTGTATGAAGTCAGTGAGTTCTGCATGGGTACAAGAGGTAGCACCAATGCAGTCGTCGATGTAGCGGAGGTAGACTTCGGGGATGGGGCCGGTGTACGCCCGGAACAAGGATTGTTCGACGTACCCGACAAAGAGGCAGGCATAGCTAGGGCCCATGCAAGTGCCCATAGCTACGCCTCTGGTTTGGAGGAAGTGGGAGGAGTCAAAGGAGAAGTTGTTAAGAACCAGCTCTGCTAGGCGGAGGAGTGTTGGTAGATGGGGATTGGCTGGTTCTACGGTCGAGGAAGGAACGGAGGGCTTCGAGACCATCCTTGTGGGGGATGGAAGTATAGAGTGACTGAAGGCCATTTAGGACCTGGATGAGGAAAAACCTTTTCACCCAGAGAGTTGTGAATCTGCGGAATTCTCTGCCACAGAAGGCAGTGGAGGCCAATTCACTGGATGTTTTCAAGAGAGAGTTAGATATAGCTCTTAGGGCTAACAGAATCAAGGGAAGAAAGCAAGAAATGGGTACTGATTTTGGATGATCAGTCATGATCATATTGAATGGCGGTGCTGGCTTGACGGGCCGAATGGCCTACTCCTGCACCTATTTTCTATGTTTCTATAAGGAGAGGCTGCCTCACCTACAGTCTGTCTGTACCTTTTGAACTCTTTTAAAATTTTTTGGTAAGTTTTAAAAGTGTGTGTAAATGTTCTTTGGTTTGTTTTATGTGGGGGGTGGGGGAGGCGGTCGGGGGAAACTTTTTTCAATCTCTTAACTTGCTGGAGATGCGATTGTTTTCCGGATTGCATCTCCGGTCACTCTGCGGCCTAACATCATGGAGCTGGAGGTACTGCCGGGTACTGACTTTGAGCCACCGCGGGGCGAGGACTTAATATCTGAGCAGGCAAACCCATGCCTGGGATCGACGCTCCAACGCGGCCTGTTGACTTTAACATCGCGGAGCTCGCAGTCTCGGGACTGCACAACGTTCGACAAGCCCCGACCCGGGGTAGATCGCCTGAGCGGGGGAGCTGAGATCGCCCCCCGATTCAGGAGTTTGATCGCCCCGATGCGGAGAGCTCGCCGCCGGCTACGGAAGTCAAGATCGTCCCGTCTGCAGTTGTACAGGGCCCTAGTGAGACCGCACCTGGAGTACTGTGCGCAGTTTTGGTCTCCAAATTTGAGGAAGGATATTCTTGCTATTGAGGGCGTGCAGCGTAGGTTTACTAGGTTAATTCCCGGAATGGCGGGACTGTCATATGTTGAAAGACTGGAGCGACTAGGCTTGTACGCACTGGAACTTAGAAGGATGAGAGGAGATCTTATCGAAACGTATAAGATTATTAAGGGGTTGGACATGTTAGAGGCAGGAAACATGTTCCCAATGTTGGGGGAAGTCAAGAACAAGGGGCCACAGTTTAAGAATAAGGGGTAGGCCATTTAGAAGTGAGATGAGGAAAAACTTTTTCAGTCAGAGAGTTGTGAATCTGTGGAATTCTTGTCGTGGTTACCGGTGTTCAAAATGAAGCAGATGACACGGAGAATTCTTCAAGAAGTTAAAAGCCTTTATTTGCAAACAACGGCTGGAACAATCAGGATGTCAACCATCTGACTGCCCACTTAGTACACCGGGCAGCCTATTTTTATAGGATTCTTTCAGCCTTATCTTCTTTTCCTTATCTCGCCCTCATACTCCTCTTTACAGTCATTCATCTCTTTGCAGTCACCCTGTTTACCCTGCCACCATTAAACCCCACTCATTGATGAATGTCTATATTTCTTCACATGTTGCCTTCCACTCTGCCACCATTAAACTTTCAAGTAATCACCCCACTCATTGATGGATGTCTGTATTTCTTCACATGTCACCTTTCACCCTGCCACCATTAAACTTTCAAGTAATCACCCCACCACTCATTGATGAATGTCTATATCTCTTCCCATTCTGCCACCCTTGTCTTCTATCCTGGTTCATCCATCAATGTTTCTTCTCCTCCTGAGCAGCAGTCACAGACACGTGTCAAGGGTAAGGAATGTCTAGAGCGCCTTAATTAGTTACAGAGAGGCGCCTAATGCCTAAGTAGTTACAAACCTTAAACAACAATGTCTAATGTATAAAATAATATCGTATTATCTCCCATATTCTCTGCCTCAGAAGGCAGTGGAGGCCAGTTCTCTGAATGCATTCAAGAGAGAGCTAGATAGAGCTCTTAAGGATAGCGGAGTCAGGGGGTATGGGGAGAAGGCAGGAACGGAGTACTGATTGAGAATGATCAGCCATGATCACATTGAATGGCGGTGCTGGCTTGAAGGGCCGAATGGCCTCCTCCTGCACCTATTGTCTATTGTCAACGGAAGGTTAGAGGCCCCCGACCGCTGGAGGACAAAGAAGGGAGAGATTGAACTTTTTTTCACCTTCCATCACAGTGAGGAATGCGGAGGAGTCACTGTGGTGAATGTTTATGTTAAAATGTATTTTGTGTGTTCTGTTGCTTTTTATTGTTATGACTATGGCAAATGAAGTTCCTCGTATGTTGCAAAACATACTTGGCTAATAAAGTGTTATTGTGATTGTGATAAAGCAACCACAGCTACTTATACTGTATTTCTGTAAAATAGAAAAGATTAGCTAAAGTTATGGCATGCCCAGATAGACTGAGACAGAATAGATTACACTGGGAATGAAAAAGAAATAAAACAAATAAATATTTTAAGTTTTCTTTGGCAGAACTCTCAGAAAATCTCACAAATCGGGAGACAGGCCATCCAAATTAAAAGTTCCTTTAAGTTCTCCCATTTTAAAGGAAACAAGATGGAGACACAAAGAACTGCAGATGCTGGAATCTTGAACAAAATACAAAGTGCTGGAGGGACTTTGCGGGTCAGGTTGCATATGTGGAGGGAATGGACAGAAAACGTTTCGGGTTAGGCATTCTTCAGACCGATCAGTCTGAAGAAGGGTGTCCTATCAGTTGGAAGCAGGGACACAACCCAAAACGTTATCTGTCCATTTCTTTTCGCAGCTACCGCCTGATCAGCTGAGTTCCTTCAGCACTTTGTGTTTAGCTAAAAGAAACTTAACATCAGAAATAAGTATAGAACTGGGGAAATTGAAACCGAAACATGTTGGAGGCAATCAGCAGGTCCAAAACCTGTTTTGCAAATAGGTCATCACCACCCACAACTTCTGCCTTTCAGCCAATATCTTTCCTCTGTTCCACACTTCGCGCCCCACGTTCCTGCACCCTTTAATCTCCACTTCACCTCTCGCCTTTGTCACTCTCTCCACCCATCATCTCTCCTCACCTGCATCTACCGATCACCTGCAAAGGAAGGAGCTGCAGATGCTGGTTTATCCACACAAGGAGGAAAGAAGAAAATACTTTATTGCCTTCCATCACAGTGAAGAATGTGGGGGAGCCGCAGTGGTGGATGTTTATGTTAACTTTCATGTAGTTGTGTCTTGTTGCCTTTTTGGTATGATTGTATGGCAAATCAAATTCCTTGTCTGTTTTTACATAATTACAATTACAATATCACTTGTCAGTTCATACGTTAAGACCTCTGCAGTCATGATGACCTTTGAAAGACGTGCTGGCCCAGCTGAAAACATCACAAACCCCCTGCAGTTTGCATACAGGGCCAATAGATCGGTGGATGACGCAGTCAACCTAGGCCTGCACTTCATCCTCCAGCACCTAGACCACAAGGGGACCTATGTCAGGATTCTGTTTGTGGACTTTAGCGCTGCATTTAACACCATTGTGCCAGAGCTACTATACTCTAAACTCTCCCAGTTGACAGTGCCTGAATGTCAGTGCATAATCAACTTCCTGACAGGAAGCAGCATGTGAGGCTGGGAAAGCACATCTCGGACCCGCAGACCCTCAGCATAGGAGCACCGCAAGGTTGTGTACTATCCCCTCTCCTTTACTCTCTCGGCGTCACAGTGGCGCAGCGGTAGAGTTGCTGCCTTACAGCGAATGCTGCGCCGGAGACTCAGGTTCGATCCTGACTACGGGCGCCGACTGTATGGAGTTTGTACGTTCTCCCCGTGACCTGCGTGGGTTTTCTCCGAGATCTTCGGTTTCCTCCCACACTCCAAAGACGTACAGGTATGTGGGTTAATTGGCTGGGCAAATGTAATTTAAAAAAAAATTTTTTTTTTTAATTGTCCCTAGTGTGTGTAGGAGATTGCTGGGCGGCGCGGACCCGGTGGGCCGAAGGGCCTGTTTCCGTGCTGTATCTCTAAATCTAAGTCTAAATCTCTCTACACCAACGACTGCACCTCCAGACTCCTCTGTCAAGCTCCTCAAGTTTGCGGATAACGCAACCCTGATTGGACTGATCCAGGATGGGGAGGAATCTGCCTACAGATGGAAAGTGGCACAGCTGGCGTCCTGGTGCCATCGCAGCAACCTGGATCTCAATGCTCTCAAGACAGTGGAACTAATTGTAGACTTTCGAAGAGATCCCCCCTCCCCTCCCCCACTCACCATCAACAATACCACAGTCACATCTGTGGAGTCATTTGTTCCTTGGAACCATCATCTCCAGGGACCCTAAATGGGGGGCCACCATTGACTCCACAGTCAAAAAGGATCAACAGAGGATGTACTTCTTGCGGCAGCTGAGGAAACACAATCTGCCACATGCAATGATGGTCCAATTCTATACTGCTATCATTGAGTCCGTCCTCATCTTCTCCATCATGGTCTGCTTTGACTCAGCCACCAAGCACGACATCCGGAGGCTGCAACGGATCGTTCGCACAGCTGAGAAGGTTGTTGGCTGCAACCTTCCCTCCATTGACAAACTGTACATATTAATGGGCCCGGAAGTGAGCGGGCAAGATCGTCTCTGACCCCTCTCACCCTGGCCACAAACTCTTTGAAGCACTTCCCTCTGGAAGGCGACTCCGGACTGTCAAAGCCACCACAGCCAGACATAAAAACAGTTTTTTTTCACGAGTGGTAGTTCTACTCAATAACCAAAGTCTAGTTTCTTTTTTGCTCTGGTTTATTTTCACCCACATGTTTAGACCGTAATGGTGTATCCTTATTGTTTTGATGCTTTATTCTTAAATGTTAACTGTATGTTTGTGTTGTCATTTGTGAGCGGAGCACATTCCTTGTATATGCACATACTTGGCCAATAAACCTATTCATTCATTCATAAGTTCATAACTTCTAGGAGCTGAAATAGGCCATTCGGCCCATCAATTCTACTCCGCTAATCTATTTTTCCTTCTCATACCCATTCTCCTGCCTTCTCCCCATAATCCCTGGCACCCGTGCTAATCAGATCTATCTATCTCTGCCGTACAAATATCCACTGACGTCCGTGGCAATGAATTCCACAGATTCACCACCCTCTGATGCAATTTCTTCTTTCACCTTCCACCTCACCTGTCTTTGTCTACTTCCTCAATCCAGGGCATTGGCCCAAAAACAAATCTGCCTGCAGTGTTATGAATATTTGGAAATCTTTTGGCACCACCTCACCCTCAGTACCGCCCCACCCACAGTGCGGCACTCCCTCACCCCCCCCCCCCACCCACAGTGCGGCGCTCCCTCACCTCCGCTCCCTCAGTGCGGCACTCCCTCACCCCCCCCCCACCCACAGTGCGGCGCTCCCTCACCTCCGCTCCCTCAGTGCGGCGCTCCCTCACCACCCCCCCCCACCCACAGTGCGGCGCTCCCTCACCTCCGCTCCCTCAGTGCGGCGTCCCTCACCTCCGCTCCCTCAGTGCGGCACTCCCTCACCACCCCCCCCCACCCACAGTGCGGCGCTCCCTCACCCCCCCCCCCACCCACAGTGCGGCGCTCCCTCACCCCCCCCCCACCCACAGTGCGGCGCTCCCTCACCCCCCCCCCGCACACAGTGCGGCGCTCCCTCACCCCCCCCCCCACAGTGCGGCGCTCCCTCACCCCCCCCCACAGTGCGGCACTCCCTCACCCCCCCCCCCCACAGTGCGGCGCTCCCTCACCCCCCCCCCACCCACAGTGCGGCGCTCCCTCACCGCCGCTCCCACAGTGCGGCGCTCCCATACCACCCCCCAGTGCGGCGCTCCCTCACCCCCCCCCCCACAGTGCGGCGCTCCCTCACCCCCCCCCTCCCACAGTGCGGCGCTCCCTCACCCCCCCCCCCACAGTGCGGCGCTCCCTCACCCCCCCCACCCACAGTGCGGCGCTCCCTCACCTCCGCTCCCTCAGTTCGGCGCTCCCTCACCACCCCCCCCCCCCCACAGTGCGGCGCTCCCTCACCACCCCCCCCCACTCACAGTGCGGCGCTCCCTCACCCCCCCCCACAGTGCGGCGCTCCCTCACCCCCTCCCCACCCACAGTGCGGCGCTCCCTCACCGCCGCTCCCACAGTGCGGCGCTCCCATACCACCCCCCACAGTGCGGCGCTCCCTCACCCCCCCCCCCACAGTGCGGCGCTCCCTCACCCCCCCCCCCCACAGTGCGGCGCTCCCTCACCCCCCCCCTCCCACAGTGCGGCGCTCCCGGCGCTCCCTCACCCCTTCCTCCCACAGTGCGGCGCTCCCTCACCCCCTCCCCCCCACAGTCCGGCGCTCACTCACCCCCTCCTCCCACAGTGCGGCGCTCCCTCACCCCCCCTCCCAGTCCGGCGCTCCCTCACCCCCTCCTCCCACAGTGCGGCGCTCCCTCACCCCCCCCCCCACAGTGCGGCGCTCCCTCACCCCCCCCCCCCCCCACAGTCCGGCGCTCCCTCACCCCCCCCTCCCACAGTGCGGCGCTCCCTCACCCCCCTCCTCCCACAGTGCGGCGCTCCCTCACCCCCCCCCCCACAGTGCGGCGCTCCCTCACCACCCCACCACAGTGCGGCGCTCCCTCACCCCCCCCCCCCACAGTGCGGCGCTCCCTCACCCCCCTCCTCCCACAGTGCGGCGCTCCCTCACCCCCCCCCCCCACAGTGCGGCGCTCCCTCACCACCCCACCACAGTGCGGCGCTCCCTCAACCCCCCCCCACAGTGCGGCGCTCCCTCACCACCCCACCACAGTGCGGCGCTCCCTCACTTCCCCCCCCCCCCCACAGTGCGGCGCTTCCTCACCCCCCCCCCCCCACAGTGCGGCGCTCCCTCACCTCACCACCCCACCACAGTGCGGCGCTCCCTCACTTCCCCCCCCCCCACAGTGCGGCGCTCCCTCACCCCCTCCCCACCCACAGTGCGGCGCTCCCTCACCGCCGCTCCCACAGTGCGGCGCTCCCATACCACCCCCCACAGTGCGGCGCTCCCTCACCCCCCCCCCACAGTGCGGCGCTCCCTCACCCCCCCCCCCCACAGTGCGGCGCTCCCTCACCCCCCCCCCTCCCACAGTGCGGCGCTCCCGGCGCTCCCTCACCCCTTCCTCCCACAGTGCGGCGCTCCCTCACCCCCCCCCCCCCACAGTCCGGCGCTCACTCACCCCCTCCTCCCACAGTGCGGCGCTCCCTCACCCCCCCTCCCAGTCCGGCGCTCCCTCACCCCCTCCTCCCACAGTGCGGCGCTCCCTCACCCCCCCCCCCACAGTGCGGCGCTCCCTCACCCCCCCCCCCCCCCCCCACAGTCCGGCGCTCCCTCACCCCCCCCTCCCACAGTGCGGCGCTCCCTCACCCCCCTCCTCCCACAGTGCGGCGCTCCCTCACCCCCCCCCCCACAGTGCGGCGCTCCCTCACCACCCCACCACAGTGCGGCGCTCCCTCACCCCCCCCCCACAGTGCGGCGCTCCCTCACCCCCCTCCTCCCACAGTGCGGCGCTCCCTCACCCCCCCCCCCACAGTGCGGCGCTCCCTCACCACCCCACCACAGTGCGGCGCTCCCTCAACCCCCCCCCACAGTGCGGCGCTCCCTCACCACCCCACCACAGTGCGGCGCTCCCTCACTTCCCCCCCCCCCCCACAGTGCGGCGCTCCCTCACCTCACCACCCCACCACAGTGCGGCGCTCCCTCACTTCCCCCCCCCCACAGTGCGGCGCTCCCTCACTCCCCCCCCCCCACAGTGCGGCGCTCCCTCACCACCCCCCTCCCACAGTGCGGCGCTCCCTCACCACCCCCCCCACAGTGCGGCGCTCCCTCACACCCCCCCCACAGTGCGGCGCTCCCTCACCCCCTCCTCCCACAGTGCGGCGCTCCCTCACCACCCCCCCCACAGTGCGGCGCTCCCTCACCACCCCCCCCACAGTGCGGCGCTCCCTCACCACCCCCCCCACAGTGCGGCGCTCCCTCACCCCCTCCTCCCACAGTGCGGCGCTCCCTCACCACCGCGCGCTCTATTATCTTTGCCGCTGTCGGTGGCGAGGTGACAGTTCGGACTACAACTCCCATCGGGCAACGCGGCCCCTCGCCCTGCTCCCCTCGCCCCGCCCCCACCCGCGCACCGCCCCCCCAGCGCCCCGCCCCCCCCCCCCCCACTCGTCCCCCGCTCGCACCGCCCCCTCCCCCGCGTCCCATTGGCGGTGCCGGCTGGCAATCAGCGCGCAGTGGGCGGGACATCCGGACAAACGGCAGCGGCGCGCGTGGACCCGGGGTGAGTGGGAGATGTGATGGGGAATGGGGGGGGAGAAGAAATGGGAGGGGGGAATGGGGGGGTGAAGGGGGAAGAAATGGGAGGGGGGAATGGGGGGGTGAAGGGGGAGAGAGGGGGGAATGGGGGGTGAAGGGAGAGAGGGGGAATGGGGGGTGAAGGGAGAGAGGGGGAATGGGGGGTGAAGGGGGAGAGAGGGGGGAATGGGGGGTGAAGGGAGAGAGGGGGGAATGGGGGGTGAAGGGGGAGAGAGGGGGGAATGGGGGGTGAAGGGAGAGAGGGGGAATGGGGGGTGAAGGGGGAGAGAGGGGGGAATGGGGGGGAGGGAATGGTAGGGGAGGGGGAAAGTGGGAATAGGGGGAGGAAAGGGGGAATGGGGATAAGGTATGAGGGAGGGGAGAGAATGAGGGGGAGAGGGAATGTATTGGAGAGGTAATGGGGAGGGGAGAGAGGGAATGAAGGAGAGAGGGGGAAGGAAAGGGGGATGAAGTGGAGAGGGGAAGGGGGGAGGGTAGGGGGTGAAGTGGAGAGGGGAAGGGGGGAGTGGGAAGGGAGGAAAGGTAGAGAGGGAATGGGGTAGTGAGGGAATAAGGGGGGAGGGGAAGGTATGGGGTGGAGAGGGAATATGGGAGGGAACGAGTCCCAGATCCCCTTGTCCTAACCCCCCCCCCCTCTTGCCCCAGAATACCCTTCGTAGATCTACCCATTCCTAGATCACCCCTTTCCCAGTCCCCTCCTCCCCTGCCCAAAATCCCCCCCCCCCCCCCCCGCCCCAGATTTCCCTGTTCCCCTCCGCCCCAGATTTCCCTGTTCCCCTCCCATTATTTCAGATTCACCTCCTTCCCCTTGCCTTGGTTTCCCTCCCTCCCCCCTGCCTCAGATTACCCCCTCCCTCCACTCATATTCCCCTCTCTTGCCCCGGATTCTCTTCCCCCCCCCCCCCCCACCCCACCCTCCATTGGTGTGTGGGGAGTAGGTGGGAAATTGGGATAACATAGAACTAGCGTGCAGCAAGGAACTGCAGATGCCACTTAAGCCGAAGATAGACACAAAAAGCTGGAGTAACTCAACGGGTTAGACAGCAACTCTGGAGAGAAGGAATTGGTGACGTCTCGGGTCGAGAACCTTCATCAGACTTCAGATCTAGTGTGAAGATAGACACCAAATGCTGGAGTAACTCAGCGGGTCAGGCAGCATCTCTGGAGAACATGGATCGGTGATGTTTTGGGGCGGGACCCTCCGTCAGACTCTACTTCCCCAGCTTCTGAGGAAGGGTCCCAACCTGAGATGTCGCCCATCCATGTTCAGCATCCGGGCGGAGATGCTGCCTGATCCGCTGTGTTATTCGAGCACTTTGTGTGGGGTTTTTTTGTAAACCAGCGTCTGCCGTTCCTTGTTGCTCCACTAAACCTTACTTGTCCCTCGGCAGACTGATTGCCCAGGCCTTGGACGGCCGACATGTTGGAGGATGCACGTGCCCGCGAGCTCCTGTCCTTCCTGTCACCGGGAATCCGTCCGGATGTTCGGAGCCAGGCGACCGACTGCGTGCTGGGGCTGACTGGGAGCGTGGAAGGGAGGAGCTTCCTGGCCCAGAACGTGGCCTTTCTGCAGGCTCTCCTCACCCTGACTGGCGAGCGTTGTGGGGCCCTGGTGAAGGACTGCTACCGGGCCTTGGTCAACCTGTCGGCGGACGAGATTGTCCACCGGCCCCTGGTCCACGAGGTCGACCTTCTCCCCCATCTGCTGAGGAGCCTCTGTGACCCCGAGTGTGACTTCTCCGACCAGATCTGCTCCATCCTCTCCAACCTCTCTCGCAGTGCGGACACCTGCAGAGAGGTGTTGCGCGCCATCCAGAACCAGGACGTGGGCTTGGCCAAGATCGTGGAGGTCTTCTGCACAGAGGGCTACAACAAGAAGGTCACCCTCCACTACCTGGGACCTCTGCTATCCAACCTGACTCAGTTACCAGAAGCCAGGCGGTTCATACTGGATAAAGACAGGTCTGCTTCTTCTCGTGAACTATGTTATCTCGCGACATTAAATTACTACTAGCTGCTGCGGACCCTCTTAAGTCCAAACCTCTCCTCCCCTCCCCCATCCTCCCCTCCCCCACTCCCCACTCACCCACTCCACCCCACCCCTCAGCCCCCCTTATCCCATCCTCCTCCCCGCCCCCTCACCCACTCTATCCCCCTCCTCCTCCACCCCCCGCCCCTCACCCACTCCATCCCCCCCCTCCCTCGCCCACTCCATCCCCCTCGCCCACTCCATCCTCCCCGCCCCTCACCCACTCCATGCCCCCCTCAACCCCCCTTATCCCATCCTCCTCCCCTCACCCACTCCATAACCCCTCAACCTTATCCCTCCCTTATCCCATCCTCCTCCCCTCCCCCGCCCCTCACCCACTCCATCCTCCCTTATCACCCCTCCTCCCCAGCCCCTCACCCACTCCCCCTCTCAACCCCACCTTATCCCATCCTCCTCCCGCCCCTCGCCCATTCCATCTTCCCTCAACCCCCCTTATCCCATTCTCTTCCGCCCCTCGCCCACTACATCCTCCCTTAACCCCTCTTATCCCTCCTCCCCCGCCCCTCACCCACTCCATAACCCCTCAACCCCCCTTATCCTCCCGTCACCCGTGGGTCTGGCGGTCATGCCGTGAAGCGAGCTGCGGCTCGCTACGGGTCGCTGCCGTTTGTACCATCGCAGTTAGTTCTGGCATCCCAGAACAACCCCACTCAATACCTGCTCTCACCACCTCTGCACTACTAACCAGCTAACTATGTAACTATCTACCAAGTAAAGGAAACTACAGACGATTAACTCACTCAAACAAATGCTAAACATAGGGGCAGAAGTGGGCCATTCGGCCCATTGGGTCTGCTCTGTTTCTATATGATCACCCTCATCCTTTTTGGAACCTGGTCCGGGTTTACATGCTCCTGTACATTCTTCCCGGTGGCCAGGGTGGTGTGGCTCTATGATGGTGCTGGATGCCTTTTTGAGGTAGTGCTTTCTGTACACCCAAGATAGACACAAAAAGCTGGAGTAACTCAGCGGGTCAGACAGTATCTGTGGAGAGAAGGAATGGGTGACGTTTCGGGTCGAGACCCTTCTTCAGACTGGAATAGGTGACATTTCGGGTCGAGACCTTTCTTCGACACGAATAGGTGACGTTTCGGGTCGAGACCCGTCTTCAGATTCTTCCTGTAGACCCCTTGGATGGTGGGGAGGTCAGTACCTGTGATACCAATAGACAATAGGTGCAGGAGGAGGCCATTCGGCCCTTCGAGCCAGCACCACCATTCAATGTGATCATGGCTGATCATTCTCATTCAGTACCCCATTCCTGCCTTCTCCCCATACCCCCTGACTCCGCTATCCTTAAGAGCTCTATCTAGCTCTCTCTTGAATGCATTCAGAGAATTGGCCTCCACTGCCTTCTGAGGCAGTGAATCCATAGATTTACAATTCTCTGACTGAAATAGTTTTTCCTCATCTCCGTTCTAAATGGCCTACCCCTTATTCTTAAATTGTGGCCCCTGGTTCTGGACTCCCGAACATTGGGAACATGTTTCCTGCCTCTAACGTGTCCAACCCCTTAATAATCTTATATGTTTCGATAAGATCCCCTCTCATCCTTCTAAATTCCAGCGTATACAAGCCTAGTTGCTCCAGTCTTTCAACATATGACAGTCCCGCCATTCCGGGAATCAACCTAGTAAACCTACGCTGCACGCCCTCAATAGCAAGAATATCCTTCCTCAAATTTGGAGACCAAAACTGCACATAGTACTCCAGGTGCGGTCTCACTAGGGCCCTGTACAACTGCAGAAGGACCTCTTTGCTCCTATACTCAACTCCTCTTGTTATGAAGGCCAACGTTCCATTGGCTTTCTTCACTGCCTGCAGTACCTACATGCTTCCTTTCAGTGACTGATGCACTAGGACACCCAGTAGTGGAAGGACCCTAGACTGTGGCCCTCCCCCAACGGAGCCTTGGTGTTGCTGGCTCGAAGGGCCGAATGGCCCTACTCCTGCACCTATTGTCTATTGTTGGCTGTGCCCTGCGCATCTACACTGCGATTGTTAGGTGTTACCGGCCTGACTGAGTGCAGTGACTCCTCTTTTAGCCGGTGTGCTCTGCTCCACAGGTGTGTCGTGCAGCGTCTGCTCCCTTACACCCAGTACGAGGGTTCGTGTGTGCGTCGAGAGGCGTGGTGGGCACGCTACGTAACTGCTGCTTCGACTACGGTGAGTGTCTCGTCTCTCCTCGCCTCCATTCACCGAACGCCATCTACAAACCCCGGCCCTGCACTCTGGCCAAAACACAACCAAAAGCCTGGTTACCGGTTCATTTAGTTTAGTTTACTTGAGAGTTACGGCGCCGAAATAGGCCTTTCGGCCAGCCGAGTCTGTGCCGACCAGCGATCCCCGCACACTAGCACTGTCCTACAAACACTAGGGACGATTTACAATTTTTATCAAGCCAATTAAACCTGCAAACCTGAGGTAGACACAAAATGCTGGAGTAACTCAGCGGGTCAGGCAGCATCTCTGGAGAGAAGGAATGGATGACGTTTCAGGTCGAGACCCTTCTTCAGTCTGACCCGAAACCTCACCCATCCCTTCTCTCCAGAGATGCTGCCTGACCCGCTGAGTTACTCCAGCATTCGATTTAAACCAGCATCTGCAGTTTTTTTTTCCTACACAACCTACAAACCTGTACGTCTTTGGGATGTGGGAGGAAAGCGGAGCTCCTGGAGAAAGCCCACAGGGAGAACGTGCAAACTCCATACAGACAGCACCCGTAGTCAGGATCGAACCCGGGTCTCAGGCGCTGTGCCACCCACCGCTGTACTTCTGCAGTCACACAGACTGCCGGCAGAGGATACAGAAGCTTGAAAGCGCACACCACCAAGTCAAGTCAAATTTATTTGTCACATACACATACACGATGTGCAGTGAAATGAAAGTGGCAAGTGCCTGCGGATTGTACACAAAAAAGAATTACAGTTACAGCATATAAATAAGTTAATAAGTTACTATAGTGTAGACAAAAATGTGGTCTCTGGGGTTATAAAAGTTGACAGTCCTGATGGCCTGTGGGAAGAAACTCCGTCTCATTCTCTCCGTTTTTACAGCGTGACAGCGGAGGCGTTTGCCTGATCGTAGCATCTGGAACAGTCCGTTGCTGGGGTGGCAGGGGTCCCTCATGATCTTGCTTGCTCTGGATCTGCACCTCCTGATGTATAGGTCCTGCAGGGGGGACGAGTGTAGTTCCCATGGTGCGTTCTGCCGAACGCACTACTCTCTGCAGGGCCATCCTGTCCTGGGCAGAGCTGTTCCCAAACCAGACTGTAATGTTGCCGGACAGGATGCTCTCTACAGCCCCAGAGTAGAAGCAATGAAGGATCCTCAGAGACACCAGACTCAGGAACAGGTTCTTCCACTCCGCGCGCTGCGCCATTTTATCAAGCCATTATCTATCTTCAATTTAACTCAATTTCGGAAAATACATTGATATTAAAGATGCCGTTCAGCTGAAAAGAAGTGCTGAAAAGATTTAAACAGAAAAACATAGAAAATAGGTGCAGGAGGAGGCCATTCGGCCCTTCGAGCCAGCACCGCCATTCATTGTGATCATGGCTGATCATCAGTAACCCGTGCCTGCCTTCTCCCCATACCCCTTGATTCCGCTAGCCCCTAGAGCTCTATCTAACTCTCTTTTAAATTCATCCAGTGAATTGGCCTCCACTGCCTTCTGTGGCAGAGAATTCCACAAATTCACAACTCTCTAGGTGAAAAAGTTTTTCTTCACCTCAGTTTTAAATGGCCTCCCCTTTATTCTTAGACTGTGGCCCCTGGTTCTGGACTCCCCCAACATTGGGAACATTTTTCCTGCATCTAGCTTGTCCAGTCCTTTTATAATTTTATATGTTTCCATAAGACCCCCTCTCATCCTTCTAAACGCCAGTGAATACAAGCCCAGTCTTTCCAATTTTTCCTGATATGACAGACAATAGACAATAGGTGCAGGAGTAGGCCATTAGGCCCTTTGAGCCAGCACCGCCATTCAATGTGATCATGGCTGATCATTCACAATCAATACTCTGTTCCTGCCTTCTCCCCATACCCCCCTATCTTTAAGAGCTCTATCTAGCTCTCTCGTGAAAGTATCCAGAGAATTGGCCTCCACTGCCTTCTGAGGCAGAGAATTCCACAGATTTACAACTCTCTGACTGAAAAAGTTGAGTCAACTTTTTGACTCAAGACAGTCCCGCCATCCCAGGGATTAACCTCTTGAACCTATGCTGCACTGCCTCAATAGCATGGATGTCCTTCCTCAAATTAGGAGACCAAAACTGCACACAGTACTCCAGGTGCGGTCTCACAACTGCAGAAGGACCTCTTTACTCCTCTACTCAAATCCTCTCGTTATGAAGGCCAACATGCCATTTAGGAGGATGTTGCCAGGCACTGAGCTACAGAGCGAGGTTGGGCAAGGTGGGTATTTATTTCTTGTAGCACAGGAGGCTGAGGGGTGATCTGATAGGGTTTACAATTGTGCAGGATACAGCTAGGGTGAATGCACTACTTTTTTTTCCAGGGGGAGAGGGAGATTCCTTGGAGTGGGGTTCAGGGGTGTGGGAGGGAGATGGAGCTTCTCGTGAACACGGGTCACGGGAGAGCGAATCCCCGGGAACTGGAGTCAGGGGAGAGGGAGTTTCCTGGAAGCGTGGGGAGAGGACATAGAGGGAGAGTCCAGACACCACAAAGATTCACGATGCTGCCTTACAGCACTTACAGCGCCGGAGACCCGGGTTCGATCCCGACTACAGGATCTGTACGGAGTATGTACGTTCTCCCCGTGACCTGCGTGGGATTTCTCCGAGATCTTCGCTTTCCTCCCACACTCCAAAGACGTACAGGTATGCAGGTTGATTGGCTTGGTATAATTGTAAATTGTCCCTAGTGCTAATGTGCGGGGATCGCTGGTCGGCGCGGACTTGGTGGGCCGAAGGGCCTGTTTTCGTGCTGTATATCTGAACTAAACTCTGTCG
The DNA here is from genome assembly GCF_053455715.1 of Rhinoraja longicauda. Classification (NCBI taxonomy): domain Eukaryota; kingdom Metazoa; phylum Chordata; class Chondrichthyes; order Rajiformes; family Arhynchobatidae; genus Rhinoraja; species Rhinoraja longicauda. The sequence goes on along the minus strand of NC_135954.1, from coordinate 110,870,846 downwards.
GTTCTTTTTCACAACTTCATAAACTACAGCTGTGTCTGAATATTATTTGTAGGAAGGAGCCGCATGCTGGTTTCAAACAAAGGCAGACACAAGATGCTGGAGTAACTCAGAGGGTCGTTTCCCTCTCCCCTGACTCTCACTCTGAAGAAGGGTCTCGACCCGAAACGTCACCTATTACTTCTCTCCAGAGATGCTGCCCGACCCGCTGAGTTACTCAAGCTTTTTGTGTCTTATCTTCTGAATATCCACTCAGACAATGTGGCGGATCAAAGACTGGAGCGACTAGGCTTGTATACACTGGAATTTAGAAGGATGAAAGGAGATCTTATCGAAACGTATAAGATTATTAAGGGGTTGGACACGTTAGAGGCAGGAAACATGTTCCCAATGTTGGGGGAGTCCAGAACAAGGGCCACGGTTTAAGAATAAGGGGTAGACCATTTAGAACTGAGATGAGGAAAAACTTTTTCAGTCAGAGAGTTGTGAATCTGTGGAATTTTCTGCCTCAGAAGGCAGTGGAGGCCAATTCTCTAAATGCATTCAAGAGAGAGCTAGATAGAGCTCTTAAGGATAGCGGAGTCAGGGGGTATGGGGAGAAGGCAGGAACGGGGTACTGATTGAGAATGATCAGCCATGATCACATTGAATGTTGGTGCTGGCTCGAAGGGCCGAATGGCCTCCTCCTGCACCTATTGTCTATTGTCTATTGCCAGATTTGGCGTTTCTACGGTGCAGATCTCCCTGAGCTCTCGGCAGATTGTGTGAACCCATTGTGTCTTTCCCCCCCCCCCCCCCCCCAGACTCTCACGACTGGTTGCTGGGCCCCGAAGTGGACATCCTTCCCTTCTTGCTGCTGCCCTTGGCCGGCCCAGAGGAGCTGAGCGAAGAGGAAATGGAAGGTAGGTAGTGAGGGAGCAACAAGGGAAGTCGCGGTCTCTGGCAGCAAAACATCGAAACAGAAACTAGCAGCACATTGATCTTTGCTCTGAAATCTTAACAGTTAGAATGTCCCCTCGACATCGGTGAACATCCAGGGAATGAACATTGAGAGTGTGGACTGGGTGTTTACCTGAACTATAAACTGGACTGGACTGATAGCAATAATGCACTTTATAAGAAAGGCCAGAGCAGACTGTACCTGCTGATGAGACTCAGGTCCTTGTGGAGTGCAGGGGGCACTCCTGAGGACCTTCTTCGACACTGTGGTGGCATCGGCCATTTTCTATGGAGTGGTCTGCTGGAGTCGTTGGATAAACTGGTCAGGAAGGCCAGCTCTGTCCTGGGTTGCCCCCTCGACTCAGTGCAGGTGGTGGGAGAGAAGAGGATGATGGCAAAGATAACATCGCTGCTGGACAACGACTCCCACCCCATGCAGGACACTGTCACTGCACTGAGCAGCTCCTTCAGTGACAGACTCCTTCACCCCAAGTGTGTGAAGGAGAGATATAGGAGGTCCTTCTAGCAGACCAGTGAATGAAGATAATTACCGCTATTTTAATTTTTTAATGAATGTTCATTTATTTTTGCTATCCATTTTGCTGCTGTCAGCCTGCAATTTTCCCCGTTGTGGGACAAATAAAGTACTTATTATTATTACAACGATCAGCCAAAACATTATGACCTGATGAGCCAAAACATTATGACCACCTGCCTAATATGCTGTTGGTCCTCCGTGTGCAACCCCATACACAGCAGGGTGCGATGCACTGTGTATTGTGACACATTCCTCCCGTGACCACCATTAAAATTTTCTGTGACTTGTGCCACAGTAGACCTTCTGTCGGTTCGGGATAGCCTTCGTTGCCCTCGTGCATCGATGAGCCTTGGGCTCCCAACACCCTGTCGCCGGTTTGTGGTTTGTCCCTCCTCGGACCACTGTCGGTAGGTACTCACCACTGCTGACCGGGAGCACCCCACAAGCCTTGCCGTTTCAGAGATGCTCTGACCCAGTCGTCTGGCCAGAACAATTTGGCCCTTGTCAAAGTCACTCGGGTCTTTACTCCTGCCCATTTCTGCATCCAACACATCAACTTCAAGAACTGACTGTTCACTTGCTGCCTAATATATCCCACCCCTTGACAGGTGCCATTGTAACAAGATAACCAATGTTATTCACTTCGCCTGTCAGTGGTTATAATGTTTTGTCTGATCGGTGTAGAACAGTACAGCACAGGAATAGGCTCTTTGGCCCACAATATCTGTGCCAAACAAGATGTTAAGACTTTTATCTACTTGCCCCTTAATTCCCTGCACATCCATGTGCCTATCCCAAAGTCTTTAATATCACTATCATATATGCTGTCTCCACCTGGGAGCATGTTCCAGGCACTCACCACCCCCTGTGTAAAGACAACAGGCCCATGCACCTCCATCAAACTTTGCCTCTCTCACTTTAAAGCTATGCCGTCTAGGATTTTATATTTCTATTCCAGGTAAAAGGTTTTAACTATCTGAAGGAGGGTCTCGACCCGAAACGTCACCCATTCCTTCTCCCCAGCGATGCTGCCTGACCCGCTGAGTTGCTCCAGCATTTTGTGTCTGAACGGTTTTAACTGTTGATGTTCCCGTCTACCTCTGGCATTTCAGGAAAAAACACTCCCACGTCTCTCCAACCTCTTTTTTTAAATACCCTCTGATCCAGGCATCATCTTGGCAACCTTCCTCAGCACTCTCAGTTCAGTTTAGTTTAGTTTAGTTTACTGTCACGTGTGCCGAGGTACAGTGAAAAGCTTTTGTTGCGTGCTCTCCAGTCAGCGGGAAGACAACATATGATTACATTCAAAGGTAGACACAAAATGCTGGAGCAACTCAGCGGGTCAGGCAGCACCTCGGGAGAGAAGGAATGGGTGACGTTTCATGTTGAGACCCTTCTTCAGCATCTGCAGTTTTTTTTCCTACACATATTATTAGATTTAGATTTAGAGATACAGCGCGGAAACAGGCCCTTCGGCCCACCGGGTCCGCGCCGCCCAGCGATCCCCGCACACTAACACTATCCTACACACACTAGGGACAATTTTTACATTTAATTAACCCAGCCAATTAACCTACAAGCCTGCACGTCTTTGGAGTGTGGGAGGAAACCGAAGATCTCGGAGAAAACCCACGCAGGTCACAGGGAGAACGAACAAACTCCGTACAGACGGCCATTCAATCCATTCACAGTATATAAGATACATGATAAGGGAATAACGTTTAGCACAAGGTAAAGCCAGCAAAGTCCGATCAAAGATAGTCCGAGGGTCACCAATGAGGTAGATAGTAGTTCAGCACTGCTCTCTGGTTGTGGGAGGATGATTCAGTTGCCTGATAACAGTTGGGAAGAAACTGTCCCTGAATCTGGAGGTGTGCGTTTTCACACGTCTATACCTTTTGCCTGATGGGAGCGGGGAGAAGAGTCTTTCCAAAGCTTTCCCAACCTTCCCGTAACGACTCCCCTGCCTCTATCAATAAGCCAGTTCTAAATCCATACGATCAAGTCACTGTTAATCTCATGCATCTTGATCTTCTCGATCAGCCTACCATGAAGGACGTTATCAAATGCCTTACTAAAACCCGTGTAGATAATACCCTCGTTCATAATCTTCTTCACCTCCTCAAAAAACTCAAACCGAATTAGTAAAACACGACCGTGTGCTTCCAAATAGGAGTAAATCCTATCCTGAAGAATCCTCTCCAACGTGGTCAAATGTCAGTAAAATGGAGGCACAAGAGGCAGCAGAATGCTGCAAGAACTGGAGGAACTCAGAGGGTCAGGCAGCATCTGTGGAGGGAAAGAGACAGATGACGTTTTGGGTCAGGACCATTCTTCAGACTGATGGAGTGGTGGGGAGAAGGCATTTCTCCCACCTCATCAGTCACCCTGCTCTTTTCCCCTCCTCCGCTCACTCATCTCCTATCCCCGAATCACAGATTTCCCTTTTATCCTTCTTTTCCTCCTCCACTTTCCCCTTCCACCCATATCCTTCCCTGCGGCTTTATATTTCACTCCTCCTCTTCTCAACCCTTTGTTCTCCTTTTCACCTCTAGCTTGTGTCACTGACTTCACCCATCTGCCGATCAAACCCCCACCGCACCTCAGCCGTATCCACCTATCACTTGTGTGGGAAGGAACTGCAGATGCTGGTTTACACTGAAGATAGACACAGAATGCTGGATTAACTCAGAGAGTTGTGAATTTGTGGTTTTCACCCAGAGAGTTGTGAATGTGTGTAATTCTCTGCCACATTGCGATCATGGCTGATCATCCACAATCAGTAACCCGTGCCTGCCTTCTCCCCATACCCCTTGATTCCGCTAGCCCCTGGAGCTCTATCTAACTCTCTTTTAAGTTCATCCAGTAAATTGGTCTCCACTGCCCTCTGTGGCAGAGAATTCCACAAATTCACAACTTTCTGCGTGAATTTTTTTTTTCCCATCACAGTTTTAAATGGTCTCCCCTTTATTCTTAGACCGTGGACCCTGGTTCTGGACACCCCCAACATTGGGAACATTTTTCCTGCATCTAGCTTGTCCAGTCTTTTTATAATTTTATACGTTTCTATAAGATCCCCTCTCAACCTTCTAAACTCCAGTGAATACAAGCCCAGTCTTTCCAATCTTTCCTCATATGACAGTCCCGCCATCCCGGGGATTAACCTCGTGAACCTACGCTGCACTGCCTCAGTAGCAAGGATGTCCTTTCTCAAACTAGGAGACCAAAACTGCACGCAATCCCCTACTCGACCTACCTGCCCCCACCCAGCTCGATCCCTCCCGCACATTTCTGCAAAACACAAGCCTCCATTTTGACGACTGACGTCCTGGTTTACAGCCTGTAATCAGGCCCTTCGGCCCACTGAGTCCACGCCGACCATTGATCACCCTTTCAGGCTAGTTTGCTGGCTGGTAGAGTAGCTGCCTGACAGCGCCAGAGATCTGGGTTCGATCCTGACTACGGCTGCTGGCTGTGTGGAATTTGTACATTCTCCCCCATGACCACGTGGGTTTTCTCCGGATGCTCCGGTTCCCCCCCACCCCACCCCCATTCCAAAGACGTACAGGATTGTAGGTTCATTGACTTCGGTAAAATTGTAAATTGTCCCCAGTTTATAGGATAGTGTTAATGTGCAAGGTAGTGTAAGAAAATAACTGCAGATGCTGGTACAAATCGAAGGTATTTATTCACAAAATGCTGGAGTAACTCAGCAGGTCAGGCAGCATCGTAGGATAGAAGGAATGGGTCTCTCTCCTGAGATGCTGCCTGACCTGCTGAGTTACTCCAGCATTTTGTGAATAAATTAATGTGCAAGGGGATCGCTGGTCGGCGCGGACTTGATGACAAAGGGCCTGTTTCCCAGCTCTATCTTTAAAATCTAAAAGACCATGTTATTCCAATTTCACATCCACTCCCTAAACATTAGGGGAAATTTGCAGAGACCAATTAACCTACAAACCCGCACGTCTTTAGGATGTGGGAGGAAACCGGAGCACCCGGAGGAAACCCACACGGTCACAGGGAGAACGTGCAAACTCCGCACAGACAGTAGGTGAGGTCAGGATGGGACCCGGGTCTCTGGCGCTGTGAGGCTGTGGCTCTACCCTTAGACCCTAGCCCGTTCCTTGACCTTTGGCCTGCCTCTGCCCTCTGACCCGCCTCTGCCCTCTGACCCGCCTCTGCCCTCTGACCCAGGCTTGCCCGAGGATCTGCAGTACCTGCCGGAGAACAAAAAGCGGGAGCAGAACTCGGATATCCGGAGGATGCTCCTGGAGGCCATAAATCTGGTACGTGTGCGTGTGACCCCCCCCCCCCCCGTGTCCTCACTGAGCCTCCCAGCACCACAGAGCTGTCCCCACACCACAGTCACCCTTGGAAGCACACGGACCTGCAGGTAAGTTGAGTTTAATTTAGAGTTACAGCCCTTCGGCCCACCGAGTCCGTGCTGACCCGTGATCCCCCGCACATCCGACACACAAAATTTACAATTTTACCGAAGCCAATTAACCTACAGACCTGTACTCCTTTGGAGTGCGGGAGGAAACCGGAGCACCCGGAGAAAACCCATGTCGGTCACGGGGAGAACGTACAAACTCCACACAGACAGCACCCGTAGTCAGGATCGAACCCGGTGTCTCTGGCGTGCGGTGAGGCGGCAACTCCATCGCCGCGCCACCGTGGTTTACAAAAAGGACACACAAAGTGCAGGAGCGACTCAGCAGGTCTGGCAGCATCTCTGGAGAACATGGACAGACGACCTTTTGGGCCGTGGTGGTTCTTCAGACTGATTGTAGTAAGGAGGAGAAAGATGGAAGAGAGAGGCGGGAGTGGGACAAAACTTGCCCACACTGGCCAACATGTCCCAGCTACACTAGTCCCACCTGCCCACGTTTGGTCCATATCCGTCCAAACCTGTCCTATCCATGAACGTATCTGTTCTGTGTTAATCTCTAGTGTAGGAAGTAACTGCAGATGCTGGTTTAAACCAACGATAGACGCAAAAAGCTGGAGTAACTCAGCGGGACAGGCAGCATCTGTGGAGAGAAGGAACGGGTGACATTTCGGGTCAAGACCCTTCTTCGGACTGCTGCCTGTCCCGCTGAGTTACCCTCTAGCTTTTTGTGCCTATCGTCTGTGTTAATCTCTGCTGACTCTCTGCCCTAGCTGGTGGCGACTAAGAACGGGCGTAAGGTGGTGAGGGAGAAGAATGCCTACGTGATCCTCAGGGAGCTGCACAAGTGGGAGGAGGAGCCACAGGTTGGAGCGACCTGCCTGAAGCTGATTGAGGTGAGTCGCAGAGGGGATCGCGGTCGCAGAGGGCAGCAGCATCAGTCACTGTGGCAGCTGGTCTCTCCCAGTCACCTGGACAACAGTACAGCATAAAAACAGGCTCTACCGCCCAACCCATCCATGCCCACCAACATGCCCCATGTAAGGTCATCCCATTTGCCCGCGTCTGTTCCTTGTCCCTCCAAAGACGTACAGGTATGTAGGTTAATTGGCTGGGTAAATGTAAAAATTGTCCCTAGTGGGTGTAGGATAGTGTTAATGTGCGGGGATCACTGGGCGGCACGGACTTGGAGGGCCGAAGAGGCCTGTTTCCGGCTGTATATATATGATATGATGATATGATAAACCTTCCCTATCCTGGTACTGATTCAAATGCCTTTTAAATGTCGTTATTGTAACATAGAAACATAGAGAATAGGTGCAGGAGGAGGCCAATTGGCCCTTCGAGCCATCACCGCCATTCATTGTGGAGAAACTCAGCATTTTGTGAATAAATACCTTCGATTTGTACCAGCATCTGCAGTTATTTTCTTACACAATCTCTCCCTATAGCTCAGGCCCTTGAGTCCTGGCAACATCCTTGTATATCTTCTCTGCAATCTTTCCAGTTTAAGAGAAAGTTTCCATATACATGGACATAGACAATAGGTGCAGGAGGAGGCCATTCGACCCTTTGAGCCAGCACCGCCATTCATTGTGATCATGGCTGATCATCCACAATCAGTAACCTGTGCCCAACTTCTCCCCATATCCCTTGATTCCTCTAGCCCCTAGAGCTCTATCTAACTGTCTCTTAAATTCATCCAGTGATTTGGCCTCCACTGCCCTCTGTGGCAGAGAATTCCACAAATTCACAAGTCTCTGGGTGATTTTTTTTTTCTCACCTCAGTTTTAAATGGCCTCCCCTTTATTCTAAGACTGGCCCCTGGTTCTGGACTCCCCCAACATTGGGAACATCTTCCCTGCATCTAGCTTGTCCAGTCCTTTTATAATTTTATACGTCTCTATAAGATCCCCTTTCATCCTTCTAAACTCCAGTGAATACAAGCCCAGTCTTTTCAATCTTTCCTCATGTGATAGTCCCGCCATCCCAGGGATCAATCTCGTGATGTCCTTTCTAAAAGCAGGATGCCCAAAGCTGAACCCGTCACTCTGAACGCGGCGGCCTTGTCAACGTCTAGTCTCAACTTCTATATCACAGCCCTGATGACCCAACACGCCAAGAGCCTTCTTCACCACCCTGGTGATGGGGGAGGGGGGTAGTGATGGGGGAGGGGTGGTGGCGATGGGGGAGGGGCAGTGCAGAGGGAGCCTGGGGGGGAATCAGGGCTAGGGAGGGAGGTGTGAGAGGCGGTGTGGAGGGATGGTTCCTATATTGGGGGCAGTGGGAGTGCAGCACTGCCACCGAGGGTCAGGGCTGGGGTGCAGGGCCAAGGGAGCGCCCGGCTGGATTTCGGGGAGGGGGGAGAGGGATAGATGGGGGCTGTGATGTGACCCTCCCCGCTCGTCATTCACAGAGGGTAACGTTCCGCCACTGTGACCCCCTCCCCCCCACTCCCCCGTCCCAGGTGCTGATCTCCGACGAGCCCGAGGCCGACATGGAGAACCTTCTGGAAGTAGAGATCCCCGAGGACATGGAGAGGAAACTGAGGCAACAGGAGGAAGAGGAGCAGAGGCAGCTGGAGGAGGAGGAGAGGCAGCGGGGAGGCGACGGGCAGGAGGGGCAGGGGAAAACGCCAGAGGGTCTGGACAGCTGACGACTTCCTTGCCCAGTGTGTAGGAAGGAACTGCAGGCGCAGGTTTACACCGAAGACAGACACAAAATGCTGGAGTAACTCAGCGGGACAGGCAGCATCTCTGGATGGAAGGAATGGGTGACGTTTCGGGTCAAGACCATTCAGACCCTGAGAAAGGATCTCGACCCGAAACGTCATCCATTCCTTCTCTCCAGAGATGCCCTCTCTGCCTGGCCTGTCCTCCTCTGTGCTTCTATTTCGGGAGGGGCAAGACCTTGTGGTTTAATGGATGGGGAAGATGTTTTAGCACTCTGAGCCCAAGGCCCCACCTTTGTTCATCTGCACTGAAGTCAACAGTTTGCCTGGTTGGTTCCCCTTCAAAGACTAGCTCAGCATCTCCAGATACAGCACAGAAACAGGCCGTTCGGCCCAACTTGTCCTTGCCCATCAATGTATCTTGCAGAGTTGGTTCCTTTTGCCTGCATTTAGCCCATATCCCTCTAACTCCTCCATAGAAACATAGAAAATAGGTGCAGGAGGAGGCCATTTGGCCCTTCGAGCCAGCACCGCCATTCATTGTGATCATGGCTGATGATCCACAATCAGTAACCCGTGCTTGCTTTCTCCCCATATCCCTTGATTCCACTAGCCCCTAGAGCTCTATCGAACTCTCTTGTAAATTCATCCAGTGAATTGGCCTCCACTGCCTTCTGTGGCAGAGAATTCCACAAATTCACAACTCTCTGGGTGGAAAAAGTTTCTTCTCACCTCAGTTTTAAATGGCCTCCCCTTTATTCTTAGACTGTGGCCCCTGGTTCTGGACTCCCCCAACATTGGGAACATTTTTCCTGCATCTAGCTTGTCTAATCCACGTACCTTTTTTATGTTCCTATCCATGTACCTTTCCAAATGACTTTTCAACGTTGAAGGCAGCCCGGTCGGTGGCACAGCGGCAGAGTTGCTGCCTCACAGCGCCAGAGACCCGGGTTTGATCCTGACCACGGGTGCTGTCTGGGCAGAGTTTGTATGTTCTCCCCGTGGCCACGTGGGTTTTCTCCGGGTGCTCCAGTTTCCTCCCACACTCCAAAGACGTGCAGGTTTTTAATTTAATTGTAAATTGAAAATTGCCCCTGGTGTGTAGGATGCTAGCGTACAGGATGACCGCTGGTCGGCACAGACTCGGTGGGCCGAAGGACCTGTTTCCGAGTTGCACCTCCAAGGCCTAAAGTTGTCATTGTACCTGCGTCATTTACTTCCTCTGTACCAGACACCATCCACTGGGTGAAAAACGTGCCCTCTAAATCTTAACCCTCTCAACCTAAACCAGTGCCTTCTAGTTTTAGGATCCCTTAGCCTGGGGGGGAGAAAGACTGGCCATTCACCTTTTCTATCGGCGGTCACTCGAAACGAGTATGACGGTCCTGTCCTTAGAGGACGCCTGTGCGTGACTTTGTTTAACGTGGGGAGACTGGTGCACAGACAGCCACTTAAGGATAGCGGAGTCAGGGGATATGGGGAGAAGGCAGGAACAGGGTACTGATTGAGAATGATCAGCCATGATCACATTGAATGGCGGTGCTGGCTCAAAGGGCCGAATGGCCTACTCCTGCACCTACTGTCTATTGTCACACGGTCCTTGACAGATCTGGGTCAGGATCCAGTGGCATGGAGTCCAAGACGACCGGGGACCCTTTTCTGCTGCAGCCTTCATCCATCCGCCTTCCCAGCCGTTGTGACGCTCCACTAAAGTCAGCCATCATCATCCTCCGCCTGTTCCACCGTTGAGGTCTTGGTTGGATTGCTCTTTGTCAGGGACCTCCCCCTCGACCTTACCGCCATGGGTGACCCTACCAGGAGCCTGGCTCCAGACGGCATCGCTCTCAGGATCTCAGGACCACACAAGGTTCCCCACCACGACAAGGTGGACAATCCACGGGGAAGATTTCACCTTTTCCACGCCTGTCATGATTGTAAAAAGCTCTACACGGTCAGCCCTCAGCCTTTATTAATCTTTCTCTTTCATAAACATTAAGTTCATCAGGCAAACATGATATATTTTTCTGATAACTGGTTTAAGCAAAAAATGACTTTAACGTTTTTCTCAGGTTTTGTTGAAAAAATAACTGAAATCAAACTGCTTGTTCAAGAGACCTCAAAAAGCAAAAAATGTAAAAAAGAAGATAAATAACTTAATAAATAACACTTAAATAAATAAAACGGAAGCAAATAAAGGCAAACAGAAGAACTAACCTTAGAGGAGAGAGAGAGAAAACAACACAAACAAAAATAAACATAAACATACTTACATTTTTAAATTCATACAACATCCCTAAATGATGGGCAAAAATGACAAAATAATGTGAGTGAGTGAGGGGCTGTACCTGCACGCCAGGAAGCACAGACAGGACGGATGGAGACCGTGCATGCGTCTGTACGCGAGTGAGTCACGTGTGATGATGCACAAATCTGTCACGTACAACTCCTGTCCACTGACCACTAAAGGCCGTTTCACACTGGCGCCGTATAGACGTGGCGTTTTCTCTTGGAGCCCCTAGCGACCTCTAGCCGAACCCTAGCATTCCGGGGAGCCCCGGTTGAGAAACACTGCTCTAGCTTGTTGGGACACCTTGGTCGGCATGGATGAGTTGGGCCGAGTGGCCTGTTTCCGTGCCGTATGACTCTATGACAGTCTTTGTGTGGTCATACTACAGAACGAACAGTGCAGAATACGCCAAGTGTGGTCTCACCAATGCCTTGTGCAGCTGTAACACAACGTCCTAACTCCTGTACTCAATGCCCTGTCCAATGAATGCTGTAAATAAAATACTTTCCAAGCTCCATTGCCTTCAATCACGTTGCTTTACGAGGCTTTGATTGAAAGACAGCATGGAAACAGGCCCTGTGGCCAACCATGTGCATGCCGACCATCCATCACCCATTCACACTTGGGTCTGTTTGTCCCAAGTTCTTACCCTACACTGGGGGCAATTTATAATAATAATAATAATAATTTTATTTGTCATATGTAGATTGGCACAGGGTCAATGGTACAATGAAATGTATTTGACAAGACAACGGGTCACCTCAGCAGTAATATTCCAAGGATAAATAAGATTTTTTTTTTAATGACATTAGTAAGGTAAAAAAACAATATTAAAAATAGGTAAAAAGACAATATTAAAAATAATCAACATATATGATGTGAAATGTGCAGCGTAGGTTCACTAGGTTAATTCCCGGAATGGCGGGACTGTCGTATGTTGAAAGGCTGGAGCAATTAGGCTTGTATACACTGGAATTTAGAAGGATGAGGTGGGATCTTATTGAAACATATAAGATAATTAGGGGATTGGACACATTAGAGGCAGGAAACATGTTCCCAATGTTGGGGGAGTCCAGAACAAGGGGCCACAGTTTAAGAATAAGGGGTAGGCCATTTAGAACGGAGATGAGGAAGAACTTTTTCAGTCAGAGAGTGGCGAAGGTGTGGAATTCTCTGCCTCAGAAGGCCGTGGAGGCCAGTTCGTTGGATGCTTTCAAGAGAGAGCTGGATAGAGGTCTTAAGGATAGCAGAGTGAGGGGGTATGGGGAGAAGGCAGGAACGGGGTACTGATTGAGAGTGATCAGCCATGATCACATTGAATGGCGGTGCTGGCTCGAAGGGCTGAATGGCCTCCTCCTGCACCTATTGTCTATTGTGTTTATGAGTTCAGAAGCCTGATGGCCTGATGGTAGAAACTGTTCTTAAGTCTGGTGGTATGCGCAGCCATACTCCTGTATCGTCTGCCTGACGGTAACAAGGAGAACAGCCTGCGTGCTGGGTGGCTGTGGTCCTTGATGATGCTGCGTGCCTTCTGCAGGCACCGCCGGTAGAAAATGTCCTGAGTGGCCGGGAGACAGTTGCCAGTGATGTGCTGTGCTGTCTTCACCACTCTCTGTAGTGATTTGTGGCTGTGGGAAGAACAGTTCCCGTACCAGACTGTAATGCAGTCCGTCAGCAGGCTCTCGATGGTGCGTCTGTAGAAGTTTGAGAGGATGCTGGCGTTCATGCCAAACTTCCTCAATCTTCTCAGGAAAAAGAGCCGCTGGTGGGCCTTCTTTGTTATTGTGTCCGTGTGCAGTGTCCAGGAAAGGTCCTCAGTGATGTGCACACCGAGGAACTTAAAGCTGCTGACCCTTTCAACCTCAGCATCACCGATGTGGATGGGGAGGTGTCCACTCCCCTGCTGTCTCCTGTAGTCCACCATCATCTCTTTAGTTTTGCTGACATTGAGAGAGAGGTTATTTTCCTGGCACCAGCTGTTTAGTGCCTTTACCTCCTCTCTGTAGGCCGTCTCATTGTTGTCTGTGATGAGGCCCAAGATGGTCGTGTCGTCAGCAAACTTTAGGATGCTGTTTGAGCTGTGCTTAGCAGTACCGTCGTGCGTGAACAGGGAGTACAGGAGAGGACTGAGCACACAGCCCTGAGGTGTGCCTGTGTTGAGGATCACTGAGGAAGAGAGAGTGAACCCACAAACCCGCACCTTTGCTCTTTGTGATGTGGGAGTAAACCTGAGCACCCAGAGGAATTCATAACAAGTATAGACCAACCAAGGGCAACATGCAAGGTGTTTAACTCACTCATTCAGATATCTCTGCAAGATGTGATGTTGGTGTGAGCTGAGTTCCCACAGGACGGAAGATATAAGAGTAAAGATGTCCTTCTGCAGTTGTACAGGGCCCTGGTGAGACCGCACCTGCAGTTTTGGTCTCCTAATTTGAGGAAGGACATCCTTGCTATTGAGGCAGTGCAGAGTAGGTTCCCGAGGTTAATCCCCGGGATGGCGGGACTGTCATATGAGGAAAGATTGGAAAAACTGGGCTTGTATTCACTGGAGTTTAGAAGGATGAGAGGGGATCTCATAGAGACGTATAAAATTATAAAAGGACTGGATAAGCTAGATGCAGGATAAATGTTCCCAATGTTGGGGGAGTCCAGAACCAGGGGCCACAGTCTAAGAATAAAGGGGAGGCCATCTAAAACTGAGATGAGAAAAAAACCTTTTCACCCGGAGTGTTGCGAATTTGTGGAATTCTCTGCCACAGAGGGCAGTGGAGGCCAATTCACTGGATGAATTTAAAAGAGAGTTAGATAGAGCTCTAGGGGCTAGTGGTACCAAGGGGTATGGGGAGAAGGCAGGCACGGGTTACTGATTGTGGATGATCAGCCATGATCACAGTCTGAAGAAGGGTCTCGACCCGAAACGTCGCCCATTCCTTCTCTCCTGAGATGCTGCCTGACCTGCTGAGTTACTCCAGCATTTTGTGAATAAATACCTTCGATTTGTACCAGCATCTGCAGTTATTTTCTTACACAATGAATGGTGGTGCTGGCTCGAAGGGCCAAATGGCCTCCTCCTGCACCTATTTTCTATGTAAGATGTCTACAATGGTTGGCAAATCCATCCCACCGGTCTCCCAAACGTTTGATCGTGTGTATGGGCTGTACCAACTCCGACATTCGCAAGTGCAAGGAACTGCAGCTGCTGGAATCTTCAACAAAGACACAAAGTACTGGAGAAACTCAGCATCCGCGGAGACCATGAATCAGCGATGTTGCGGGTCGAAGCCTTACTTCAGTCTTCACCCCTTCATCACGGGCACAGTCCTCCCCTCCATCGATAGCATCGACACCAGGCGCTACTTCAAGAAGGTGGCGTCTATCATCAAGGATCCCCATGCTCCCTTCTCGCTGCTACTTAGTTTAGAGATACAGCGCGGAAACAGGCCCTTCGGCCCACACCGAGCAGCACATTAACACAAGCCTACACACACTAGGGACAATTTACACTCATGCCAAGCCAATAAACTTACAAACCTGTACGTCTTTGGAGTGTGGGAGGACACCGAAGACCTCAAGAGTAAACCCACGCGGTCCTGGGGAGAACGAACGAACAAACTACAGACAAGCACCCGTAGCCGGGAACAAACCCGGGTCTCTGGTGCTGCAAGCGCTGTAAGGCAGCAACTCTACCGCTGCGCTGCTGTACAGAAGCCTGAAGTCACACACCACCAGGTTCAGGAATAGCTACTGTCCTACAACCATCAGGTTTTTGAACCAACCTGCACAACCCTAATCCTACCCCTGCTGTGGAACACTACACACTCCCTCTTGCATGACCATGGACTTGTTTTCCTAAGTGATCGAAGCAGAATTTGGCCATTCGGCCCGTCACGTCTACTCTGCCATTCAATCGTGGCTGATCTATCCCTCTCAACCCCATTCTCCCTCCTCCCCATAACCCTTGACACCCTTACTAACAAAGAATTTGTTCATCTAGCCCTTAAAAATATCTAATAACTTGACCTCCACAGCAGCTTTCTAATTGTGTTTGGCACTAATGTCTTATTTTTTCATCTTTTGGAAATTTTCTGTGTCATTTACATTTTTGTGTAAAAAGACACAAAGTGCTGGAATAACCCAGGGGGTCAGGCAGCATCTCTGGAGAACGTTGGTAGGTAATGTTTTGGATCGAGACTCCTCTTCAGAAGAAGGTCTGAAGAAGGGTCCCGACCCGAAACGTTGCCTTTGCATGTCCTCCAGAGATGCTGTCTGACCCTCTGAGTTACTCCAGCACACTGTGTCTTTTTTTTGTTGAAAACCAGCATCCGCAGTTCCTTGTTTCTACATCGTATGTCTTTGTGTGTTTGGCTGAGTCTTTGTACCTGCGATGATGCTGCGACCAAGACCTCACCGCACTTGTGCACGTGACATTAAACTGGACCAGGCTTGACCCGACGGACCGAAGGGCCTGTTACCATCCCCGTACCATGCTCCTCAAACTGCGGAGCATCTTGGACAATGCAGCTCACCCCCTCCATGACACACTAGGTCAACCTGAGGAGCACCTTCAGCAACAGACTGGTTCCACCGAGATGCAGCACAGAACGCCACAGGAGATCCTTCTTCCCTGTGGCTATCAAACTGTACAATTCTCTGCCTCAGAAGGCAGTGGAGGCCAATTCTCTGAATGCATTCAAGAGAGAGCTAGATAGCTCTTAAGGATAGCGGAGTCAGGGGGTATGAGGAGAAGGCAGGAACGGGGTACTGATTGAGAATGATCAGCCATGATCACATTGGGCGGCACGGTAGCGCAGCGGTAGAGTTGCCGCTTTAGAGCGAATGCAGCGCCGTCGACTCAGGTTCGATCCTGACTACGGGTGCTGCACTGTAAGGAGTTTGTACGTTCTCCCCGTGACCTGCGTGGGTTTTCTCCGAGATCTTCGGTTTCCTCCCACACTCCAAAGACGTACAGGTATGTGGGTTAATTGGCTGGGTAAATGTAAAAATTGTCCCTAGTGGGTGTAGGATAGTGTTAATGCGAGGGGATCACTGGGCGGCACGGACTTGGTGGGCCGAAAAGGCCTGTTTCCGGCTGTATATATATGATATGATATGATTGAATGGTGGTGCTGGCTCGAGGGGCCGAATGGCCTACCCCTGCATCTATTGTCTATTGTCTCCTCCCCCTTCTGTCGTGGGGGTAGACTGACTGTTCTCCCCCTCCAATCTTTGCACAACCCCAATCCTTCCCGCTCGTCACTTTAATTTCATGCCTCTTGTGTTGTATGACTGTTGGCAGATCAATACATAAAGTTCTATCGTACGGCTCAGAATGAAGATCCAGACCCGGCACACTGACTGCTTGCCACTTGCGGCTTTTATTGGTCAACGTCTCTTGATACAAGAATTTGGGGTCCATATAACAGAGGGGGTTGGTGGGGAGATGGGAGGGGGTGAGGGCGGGGGGGGGGGGGGGGACGATGCCCTAGCAACCCTTCAGCTGAGGGGGCAGGTAATCGGGAAGGGGGGCGAGGCGGTGGGCCGTGCGGGAGGGCTGCAGGCAGCGGGACCGCCCTTGGGTGCCCCCCAGGGTCTTCCTGCCCAGACCACCGCCGCCCGGCTCGCAGGCGGAGACTGGCCTCTTGCGGGTGCCGGGACGGGCGGGTTTGGGGGCGAGCGGGGGCCTGGGCAGGCGGGTGAAGAGTTGGGTCTGGCGGGCAGGAGCGGGCCGCTGATGGGAGCCCTTCCCCGGCGACCACTCCTTCAGGCCAACCGCGGCAGATCCACAGACGATGATGACCTTCTTGCCCCTTGGGCCACCACCCGTGGGTGGGCTCTCCCCTGCAACGAGAAGACATCGGTCACTGTCGCGCTCTCCTCCACCCTCCATCCCAGCCTCACCTGTCCAATCAGCTCCCAAATCCCCCACCATAGAGTGATACAGTGTGGAAACAGGCCCTTCATAGTCATAGAGTGATACAGAGTGAAACACGCCCTTCATAGAGTCATAGAGTGATATAGCATGGAAACAGGCCCTTCATAGAGTCATAGTGATATAGCATGGAAACAGGCCCTTCATAGAGTGATACAGTGTGGAAACAGGCCCTTCATAGTGTCATAGAGTGATACAGTGTGGAAACAGGCCCTTCATAGTGTCATAGAGTGATACAGTGTGGAAACAGGTCCTTTGGCCCAACTTGCCCACACCGGCCAGCATGTCCCAGCTACACTAGTCCCACCTGCCCACGTTTGGTCCATATCCCTCCAAACCTGTCCTATCCATGTACCTGTCTAACTGTTTCTTAAACGCTGATATAATCCCACAACACTGGTCAGCACAGACAATGTGGGCTGAAGGGCCTGCTCTTTAGACTTTAGAGGTACAGCGCAGTAAAAGCCCTTCGGTCCACCGTGGTGTGCGCCGACCAGCGATCCCCGTACACTACCACCATCCTACACACTAAGGACAATTTACAATTTTTTACCAAAGCCAATTAACCTCCAAGTCTGTACGTCTTTGGGATGCGGGACGAAACCGGAGCACCCGGAGAAAACCCAGGCAGGTCACGGGGAGAACGTACAAACTCCGTACAGACCGCACCCGTGGTCAGGATGGAACCCGGGCCTCTGGTGCAGTGAGACAGCAAGTCTACCGTTACGCCACTGTGCTACACCATTGTGTTGTACTGTTCAATATTCCATTAGGAAATGGGAACAATCCCTCCAAACTACATACACCTCAGGACTAACACCTTCCCAGGCCATGAAGGAAATTCGGCATGAATCCAAGGGCTGTTACCGATATCTCCCTTGGAAAGAATCTTTACGGGATGCTCTTTTAGAAAGGAGGTGAGGAGGGTGGTGAAACTGTGGAACGCATTGTCACAGAGGGCTGTGGAGGCCAAGTCAGTGGATATTTTTAAGGCAGAGATAGACATATTCTTGATTAGAACGGGTGTCGGGAGTTATGGGGAGAAGACAGGAAAATGGGATTAGGAGGCAGAGATCAGCCATGATTGAATGGCGGAGTAGACTCGATGGGCTATAACTTGTGATGCATCACAGCTTGGTGTGGTGAGTGCCCAAGGCCGCAAGAAGAGGTTGGCACAGATGGCTGAGCCGCTGCCTCGCGGCGCTAGAGACCCGAGTTTGATCTTGACCTCGGGTGCTGTCTGTAAGTGGAGGTTGCACGTTCTCTCTGTGACCGCGTGGGTTTCCTCCGGTTTCCTCCGATATCCCGAAGGCGTGCGGATTTGCAATTGGTCCTCTGTATATCGCCCCTAGTGTGTAGGGACTGAATGCAATCGTGGGATAACATAGAACTAGGGTGAACAGGTGATCGATGTGGATTTGGTGGGCCGAAGAGCCTGTTTCCATGTGGTGTCTCTAAAACTAAAATATCATTTTTTTTCCCCACATCCCGAAACAACTCTGCCCAGACTAGGGGTGCCAACTATCTCACTCCCAAATAAGGGACAAGGTGATGTCACCGCCCCACGTGGCCTCACCCAGCCAGCGGCCACGTGCTCCCGCTCCACCAATGGCGGCCGCCTGGGCCGGGAGGTGGGTTGCTACGCAACCTCCGGTAGGCAGCGCCCGGGCCTAAAGTGTCCGGACTTACACTGTCCGGACCTACACTGTCCGGGCCTACACTGTCCGGGCCTACACTGTCCGGGCCTACACTGTCCGGGCCTACACTGTCCGGGCCTACACTGTCCGGGCCTACACTGTCCGGGCCTACACTGTCCGGGCCTACACTGTCCGGGCCTACACTGTCCGGGCCTACACTGTCCGGGCCTACACTGTCCGGGCCTACAGCGCCCCCTTGGCCTAATACAGGGACAAGGGCGGTTCCATACGGGACAAACCAATTTAGCCCAAAATACGGGGTGTCCCGGCTAATACGGGACAGTTGGCAACCTTACCCCAGACACACCGTGGGCCATTTACAGCTATGCCCTCTGGTCTCTGACATTTACATCGTGGGGAAAAGGTTTCTGGCTGCCCACTCTATCAATGCCATCATTTTATAAACTTCTATCAGGTCTCCCCTCAACCTCTTTGACAATTCAAAGAATAATAAAGTGTGTCCTACCTCTCCCTGTAATTAATGCCTATGGAGTTCCTCCAGAACTTTGTGGGATTTTTTTTTGTAAACCAGCATCTGCAGTTCCTTATGCATTTTCCTTTTCGCTAACCCAGGCAGTATTCTGGTAAAATTTGTCTGCACCCTTTCCAAAGGCTCCAGATCGATCTTGTACCAGAACTGTTCACAATACTCCCAAGAGTTTTATAAAGCTGCAATGTGACTTCCTTGTTGGGATCGAACCCGAGTTTAGTTTAGAGAGATGCAGCATGGAAACAGGCCCTTCGGCCCACCGAGCCCATGCTGACCATCGATCACCCGTTCACACTAGTTAGTTCCATGTTAGAACATATTCTCATCCACTCCCTGCACACAAGGGGCAACTTACACAGTTTGATTAACCTACAAACCCGCACTGGGGCATGCAACAAAAGCTTTTCACTGTACCTCGGTACATGTAGGGTTGCCAACTGTCCCGTATTAGCCGGGACATCCCGTATTTTGGGCTAAATTGGTTTGTCCCACATGGGACCGCCCTTGTCCCGTTTTAGATTTAGAGATACAGCGCAGAAACATGCCCTTCGGCCCACCGGGTCCGCGCCGACCAGCGATCCCCGCACACTAACACTATCCTACACACACTAGGGACAATTTTTTTAAAACATTTGCCCAGCCAATTAACCTACATACCTGCACGTCTTTGAAGTGTGTGAGGAAACCGAAGATCTCGGAGAAAACCCACGCAGGTCACGGGGAAAACGTACAAACTCCGTACAGACGGCGCCCGTAGACAGGATCAAACCTGAGTCTCCGGCGCTGCATTCGCTGTAAGGCAGCAACTCTACCGCTGCGCCACCGTGCCGCCCTTAGGCCTGGGGGGCACTGTAGGCCTGGACACTGTAGGTCCGGACACTGCAAGCCCAGGGGCCCCTGTAGGCCCGGACACTGCAGGCTAACGGAGTGTGTTCGGGGAGCGGGGCCGAATGCGTTTGCCTAAAGGAGGTTGCATAGCAACCCGCCTCCCGGCCCGGGCGGCCGCCATTGGTGGAGCGGGAGCATGTAGCCGCTGGCTGGGTGAGGCGCGGGCTGTGACGTCATCTTTTGTCCCTTATTTGGGAGTGAGAAAGTTGGCAGCCCTAGGTACATGTGACAACAGACTAAACTGAAACCTTGGGATGTGGGAACGGTGCGTGTGACGGGCGGTGAAGGTGGAGTCACGCTTACCTTTGTCGGCCGCCTCTTTCTCTGGTTTCCTCTGCGGCGTTCGAGCCGAGAGGAGTCTGACCTTCTGGAAGAGGATGGAGGCGGCTGGGAACATCCAGGGATGGGCCAGGATGTCACTGAGGACCAGGCGGGATGAAGGCTTCCACTGGAGCATCTTATTGATGAGATCCTGGCAGGCTTGGGCACGGGAGGAAAGGAAACAGCTCAGATCCCACTTGGGAGTGTTGGAGTCGACTCAGTTTACTTTGGAGATACCGCACGGAAACAGGCCCTTCAGCCCACCAAGTGTGCATCAACCATCATTTACCCAAGGGTGAATGGAACTAGAGGAGTGCATGAAGGGTGAATGGCTTCATATATAGAAACTTAAACACAAGGGAGAATAAGACAAAAATTACCAAAAAACAAGAAAATTTAGTCGAGGGTGAATTAAATTTCGTGATGAAGACTCA
The DNA here is from genome assembly GCF_053455715.1 of Rhinoraja longicauda. Classification (NCBI taxonomy): domain Eukaryota; kingdom Metazoa; phylum Chordata; class Chondrichthyes; order Rajiformes; family Arhynchobatidae; genus Rhinoraja; species Rhinoraja longicauda. The sequence continues at coordinate 110,850,259 of NC_135954.1, read as the reverse complement.
AGGGTGTCTCCGGTGACTCTTACAAACTTCTACAGATGCACCATAACAAAATATATTGTCGGGTTGCTTCACAGCTTGGTTGGGAACAGCTCTGCCCAAGAAATTGCGGGGAGTTGTGGATGTAGCCCAGTCCATCACACAGACCAGACTCCCCACCATCCACTCCATCCACGCTTCACGCTGCCCCGGTTTCGAAAGCAGCCAACATAATCAGACTTGTCCCACCACCCCGGTTCCATTCCTCCTTCTCTCTGCTCCTGTCTGGCAGAAAGTACAGAAGCTTGACACAGGGCCGTCTTAACGCATGGGCCTGATGGGCACTTGCCCGGGGCCCCACGAGCACAGGGGCCCCATGCTGATCTGTGTATGTTAAGTGACTTGCAATAAATAAATACTACTTTAAAAATGTAGGTTCAATAAGTGCTTTTTTCGCAACATTTTCGGTCCCTAAGTGCTTCTCACAGTGATCTGTAAGTGCTTTTCGCAACAATGTGGCACCCTAAGTCCATCACTAAGTGCTTTTCGGTAAGTGCTTTTCGCCGGCACGACAGGGGGGGGCTGGTAGGGAAAGGGGGGGTGGGGGAGAGTAACGGTGGGGGCCCCAATACACTGCTTTGCCCGGGGGCCCATAATGCTGTAAAAACGGCCCTGGCTTGACAGCATGCACCACCAGACTCAGGAACAGCTTTCCCCCCGCTGTTATCAGGCTTCTAAACGGTCCTTCCATACGCTAGCGTACTGTCCGATTCACCTCTAGGACATTGGACTTTTGTCTGTGGAACTGATGCACTAACTACAACACTGAGAACTCTGTATCTTCCCCATTGCTCTACCTATTGTACAAGAGATTGTGCATTTATGTACAGTATTATCCGACCTGATCGAAAAATATGCAAAACAAATCTTTTCACTGTACCACGGTACATGTGACAATAATAAAGCAACATTTCTAAGTTCCTTATGTTTAGGTTTAGGGGGGAAGCTGATTCCTAGATCTCGGACTTTGGAGAAGAGTTAAAATGGGATTGTGGTGTTGAAGGCAGAGCTATATCGGATAAATAGGTAGACATAAAAAGCTGGATCAGGCAGCATCTCTTGGAGAGGAGGGATCGGTGACGTTTTGGGTCGAGACCCTTCTTCAGACAATAGGTGAGATTTCTAGGGAGTCGGATCAAACCCAGGTCTGTAGTGCTGTAAGGCAGCAGCTCTACCCGCTGCACCACCTTGACCTTCCACTGCTGGAGGGGAGGGAGGGCAGGATGGACTTAAAGTCATAGAGTGATACAGTGTGGAAACAGCCCCTTCATCCCAGCTTGCCCACACCGACCAACATGTCCCAGCTACACTAGTCCCACCTGCCTGCACTTGGTCCATATCCCTCCAAACCTGTCCTATCCATGTACCTGTCTAACTGTTTCTTAAACGATGGGATAGTCTCAACAACCTCCTCTGGCAGCTAGTTCCATTCACCCACCACCCTTTGTGTGAAAAGGTACCCCTCATATTCCTATTAAATCTTTTCCCCTTCACCTTAAACCTATGTCCTCTGGTCCTCAATTCATCCACTCTGGGCAACAGACTCTGTGCATCCACCCAATCTATTCCTCACATAATTTTATACACCTCTATAAGATCACCCCTCATCCTCCTGCGCTCCAAGGAATAGAGTCCCAGCCTGCTCAACCTCTCCCTATAGCTCAGGCCTGCTGGTCCTGGCAACATCCTCGTAAATCTCTGTACCATAGAAACATAGAAAATAGGTGCAGGAAGAGGCCATTAGGCCCTTCGAGCCAGCTCCGCCATTTATTGTGATCATGGCTGATCGTCCCCAATCAATAACTCGTGCCTGCCTTCTCCCCTATCCCTTGATTCCACTAGCCCCTCGTGCTCTATCTCTTAAATCCATCCAGTGATTTGGCTTCCACTGCCCTCTGTGGCAGAGAATTCCACAAATTCACAACTCTCTGGGTGAAAAAGGTCCTTCTTACCTCAGTTTTAAATGGCCTCCCCTTTATTCTAAGACAGTGTCCCCTGGTTCTGGACTCGCCCAAAATTGGCAACATTTTTCCTGCATCTAGCTTGTCCAGACCTTTTATAATTTTATATGTTTCTATAAGATCCCCTCTCATCGTTCTAAACTCCAGTGAATACAAGCCTAGTCTTTTCAATCTTTCCTCATAAGACATTCCTGCCATCCCAGGGATTAACCTCGTGAACCTACGCTGCACTGCCTCAATTACAAGGATGTCCTTCCTCAAATTAGGAGACCAAAACTGTACACAATACTCCAGATGTGGTCTTACCAGGGCCCTATACAACTGCAGAAGAACCTCTTTACTCCTATACTGAAATCTCTCGTTATGAAGGCCAACATTCCATTAGCTTTCTTCACTGCCTGCTGTACCTGCACGCCAACTTTCAGTGACTGGTGTACAAGGACACCCAGGTCTCGCTGCACCTCCCCCTTACCTAACCTAACACCATTGAGATAATAATCTGCCTCCTTGTTTTTGCCGCCAAAGTGGATAACCTCACATTTATCTACATTATACTGCATCTGCCACACATCTGCCCACTCACTCAACCTGTCCAGGTCACCCTGCAACCTCCTAACATCCTCTTCACGGTTTACACTGCCACCCAGCTTTGTGTCAAACTTGCTAGTGTTGCTTCTAATTCCCTCTTCCAAATCATTAATATATATGGTAAACAGTTGCGGCCCCAACACCGAGCCTTGCGGCATTCCACTCGCCACTGCCTGCCATTCTGAAAAGGACCCGTTTACTCCTACTCTTTGCTTCCTGTCTGCCAACCAATTTTCTATCCATGTCAACACCCTATACTCAATACAACTGCAACATGACCTCCCAACTTCTATATTCAATACAAATGCAACATGACCTCACAACTTCTACACTCAATACAACATGACCTCCCAACCTGTACACTCAATGCAACATGACCTCCCAACTTCTACACTCAATGCAACATGACCTCCCAACTTCTACACTCAATGCAACATGACCTCCCAACTTCTATACTCAATGCAAATGCAACATGACCTCCCAACTTCTACACTCAATGCAACATGACCTCCCAACTTCTATACTCAATACAACTGCAACATGACCTCCCAACTTCTACACTCAATGCAACATGACCTCCCAACTTCTGCACTCAATGCAACATGACCTCCCAACTTCTATACTCAATGCAACTGCAACATGACCTCCCAACCTCTACACTCAATGCAACATGACCTCCCAACTTCTATACTCAATGCAAATGCAACATGACCTCCCAACTTCTATACTCAATTAGACTTACCCAGTGAGAGGCGGTCATGGAAGAGCATGCCACCTTTGATGGCCTCCAGCAGTTTGCACGGCTGCAACTCGTTGAAGGGGAGTTTTCCGGCCACCATGGCGTAGAGGATGATGCCCCTGTGTGGGAAACAATGATCCACAGATGAAGCAATGCCGACAACGCGGAGCCATGAGGCTGGCGGGCGACAGGTCCATGGCCTGAGTGGTGCGAGGAAGGGGGGGGCAGAACTCACCCCGGATTGCAAGGAAGGCCATTCAGCCCATTGACTCGCTGGGAGGCCCATTCTCCTGCACCCATGAATTCATACAGGCTGTCAACAGACCCATCAGCCTATCGAGTTACCACTGACCATCGGGGGAGCTGGTCTGATCAACCCCCATTGTCTGAAGAAGGGTCTCGACCCGGAACGTCACCCATTCCTTCTCTCCAGAGATGCTGCCTGTCCAGCTGAGTTACTCCAGGTTTCTGTGTCTATCTTCGGTTTAAACCAGCGTCTGCAGTTCCTACACCCACACAGGGCCCAGGAGCAGGAGGAACTCGGCAGGTCAGGCAGGTGTGAGGTGTTGCACTTTGGGAGGTTGAATGTGAGGGGAAAATATACAATTAATGGCAATTAATGACACTCACTTGAGTCCAGAACTCCCTGAAAGTGCCAATACTGTGCAAGTGGAATTAATGGCAAGACACTTAACAGCACGAGCAGAGAGAGGGGTCTTGGTGTCCAAGTCCATAACTCCCTGATAGTGACCACACCAGTAGAGTGGTAAAGAAGACCAGTAGTGTGGTATGCTTGCCTTCGTCAGTCAGGGCAGGGCAGGGGTTGTAAGAGTCAGGAAGCCACGATGCAGCTTTTTTAGAATGAGTCTAGACTACATTTGGAGGTTTTGTACAGCTGCAAGGTGTGGATCTCGTTGTGACGTGGGGAGGAAGGGCGGAGTGTGGGAGCTGAGGGGCAGAGGCTGAGCTGTGGCCAGTGAGGGTGAGGGTCACTTCACTTACATGCTCCAGATGTCAGCGTGATCCCCTCTGTATCTCTGCCCCTGCAGGATCTCGGGGGCGGTGTAGGGCATGGAGCCGCAGAAGGTGCTCATCAGACTGTCCTTGTTGCTTCTGCTGGCGAGCCCAAAGTCTAGTCAAGAGTCAACAGTGTTTAGTTGTCTTCAGTTTTTAGTTTAGAGATGCAGCGCGGAAACAGGCCGCCAAGCGATCCCCGCACATTAACCCTAACCCTGCACACACTGGGGACAACTTGCATTTATGCCGAGCCCAATTAACCTGCAAACCTGCACGTCTTTGGAGTGTGGGAGGAAACCGAAGATCTGGGAGAAAACCCACGCAGGTCACGGGGAGAACGCACAAACTCCGTACAGACGGCGCCCGTAGTCGGGATGGAACCCGGGTCTCCGGCGCTGTGAGGCAGCAACTCATGGGACAATTAAATCCTTACTTGCTGCAGCTCAACAGACCTGTAAACACAATGCTCGGTACATTGACCATCGCACAAACCAGCCTCCCTTCCATCGCCTCCATCTACACCTCACGCTGCCTCGGCAAGGCCACAGGCATAATCAAGGACCAGACGCACCCCGGCCACTCCCTCTGCTTCCCCTCTCCCATCAGGCAAAAGTAAAGATACTAGAGGAGCAAGATAGACCACTCGACCCTAAAAACCGTAGTATGTCACGGCGCCATTTTAGTAGGCAGAAACTTGCAGAAACATTTAAAAAGAAAAATAACAGAAATCTGTGAATTGATGGATGAGATATATTTTGCAATTTAATGGTATCATCACACATACTGTTCCCCCAAAACACTGATTACACTGCGAGAGGCATAACGAACGGCGGGTTTTGCCTACTAAAATGGCTCCTTTGCGTACTACACTTCAGTATAGGCGATTTCAATGGAGTGGTCCATCTTGCTCCTCTAGTATCTTTGGGCAAAAAGGTATAGAAGTCAGGGACAGTTTCTTCCCAGCTGTTATCAGGCAACTGAATTATCCTACCACAACCAGAGAGAAGTGCTGAACTACTATCTACCTCATTGCAGATCCTCGGGCTATCTTTGATCGGGCTTTACTGGCTTTATCTAGCACTAAACATTATTCATGTTAATCCCTTTATCATATATCTGTGCACGATGAATGGTTCGGCCGTAATCATGTCTTGTCTTTCTGCTGACTGGTTAGCACGCAACAAAAGCTTTTCACTGGCAGCAAACTAAACTAAACTAAAAGGAAAGATACTGGGTGGAAACAAGACCTTCGACCCACCAGGTCCACCTCAGTCACCCTCTCACACTAGTTCTATGTTGTCCCACTTTCCCATCCACTCCCCACATACCGGAGGTAATGTGGCAGAGGGACGATTAGCCTTCAAACCCGCACGTCTTTGGGATGTGGGCAGGGCCGTCTTAACGCATGGGCCTGATGGGCACTTGCCCGGGGGGCCACGAGCATAGGGGCCCCATGCTGATCTGTGTATGTTAAGTGACTTGCAATAAATAAATACTACTTTAAAAATGTAGGTTCAATAAGTGCTTTTTTCGCAACATTTTCGGTCACTAAGTGCTTCTCACAGCGATCTGTAAGTGCTTTTCGCAACAATGTAGCACCCTAAGTCCATCGCTAAGTGCTTTTCGGTAAGTGCTTTTCGCCGGCACGACGGGGGGGGGGGGGGGGGGGGGGGGCTGGTAGGGAAAGGGGGGTGGGGGAGAGTAACGGTGGGGGCCCCAGTGCACTGCTTTGCCCGGGGGCCCATAATGCTGTAAAAACGGCCCTGGATGTGGGAGAAGGCTGGAGCACCCGGAGGAAAGCCACGTGGTCATGGGAAGAACATGCAAACTCCACACAAGACAGCACCCAATGTCAGCATCGAACCTGCTAGGTCTCAGGTGCTGAGGCAGAGGCTGTACCAGCTGTGCATCACAATGCAGGTGTTCCCCGGCTTACGATGCTTCGACTTGCGCTAGTTTGACTTTGCGATGGTGCAAACGGCAGCGGCCCGTGGCAAGCCGCCGCTCGCTTCCGGACACGTGATCGCGCGCAATTACAATGCACTTCGGTTTGCGATGGGTTTCTCCGAACGTAGCCCCATCGTAAGCTGAGGATGCGTAGATTCTAAAAAGCGCAATGTGCTGGAGTAACTCGGCGGGTCAGGCAGCATCTCTGGAGAAGGTGGGGACGCTCCCTCAGGCTGATTGTGGTGGGTGAGTAGGAGCAAGACAAATTCTGGCAAGTGATGGGTGGGTACAGGTGGGGTAAGATTGGCAGAGGGTGGGACAGAGATCAAAAGATTTACTTTTCCCCCTCCCCTAATTCCCCATTTACTGGTGCGCTCCCCTAATTCCCCCATTTACTGGTGCCCTCCCCTAATTCCCCATTTACTGGTGCCCTCCACTAATTCCCCCATTTACTGGTGCCCTCCCCTAAATCCCCCATGTACTGGTGCCCTCCACTAATTCCCCCATTTACCGGTGCCCTCCCCTAATTCCCCCATTTACCGTTGCCCTCCCCTAATTCCCCATTTACTGGTGCCCTCCCCTAATTCCCCATTAACTGGTGCCCTCCCCTAATCCCCCATTTTTGCTGGTGACCACGTTCCCATTTATCACCCCAAATTTGCCCTGGTACTACCTCTCTTTTCCAGCTTTCTCTCCCCCCCCCCCAGCTTTCTCCCAACCAGTGTGGTTTCGTTTAGCTCAGTTTTGATTAAAGTCCACACCGACCAGTGATCTCCGCACATTAACACTGTGGGACCCTGACACACACTGGGGATCGTTTACAGTTACACCAGGCCAATTAACTTGGAGGTCTTTGGAGTGCGGGAGTAAACCGGAGATCACGGAGAAAACCCACGCAGGTCACGGGGAGAACGTACAAACTCCGCTCCGTCGCCATGACATCATGAAGATAGGTCCCGACCCAAAACATTGCCTGTCCCTTCTCTCCACGGATGCTGCCTGACGCACTGAGTTCCTCCAGCAGAATAGCTCCTAGATAGTAGAATCATCTCACCTGTCAGCTTAATGTGTCCCTTGTCATCCAGCAGAATGTTTTCACACTTCAGATCTCTGCGTAGAAGAGTTTTCAACACAAGTTACACTAAAGTCCACACACTTCAAACCAAGACTTGAGACACCAGGCATCAAAGTTCTTTCACATCAGGAGTTAGAATTTGTCCATTGGACCGACCGGTCAGACACAGAGTGAAGCTCCCTCTACACAGTCCTGTCACACACTCCCACACAGAGTGAAGCTCCCTCTACACAGTCCTGTCACACACTCCCCAGGGTCAGACACAGAGTGAAGCTCCCTCTACACTGCCCCGTCACACACTCCCACACAGAGTGAAGCTCCCTCCGCACCGCCCCGTCACACACTCCCAGTGTCGGCTGCCTACCCCTGTTCCGGGCCTACGTCCGTGCTCGCGTGTCCCTGGAGAGGGAACACGCGGTGTCCACGGGGACGCTGGAGGCCTTCCGTGAACGCTGGTCGCCGCGGGAGGTCGAGTGTATTATTGATAACGTTGGCGGAATTCTAATCTGTCAACTGTTTTGTTTGTAAACTGCCGATACGGGTGGCAGCTTTTGATCTGATCGCGTTACTACTTTGGATATTTGTTTTTGTTTTGGAATAAAGTATTTGTAAAAAAAAAAGGATCAGACACAGTTGGTCCCCAGTGGAGGTCTCTTCATAATGGAGTCCCCCCCCCCCCCATTACATCGGGGACCTGGGTTGGAGAGTGTCGCACAGAGCTGTGGAGTGTCACAGACTCGTCAGCCGCCTGTTAATTCTGCAGCGAGGCGTTCCACGTGTGTTCGGGGTGCGAGAGGTTGCAGCCCCTGTACGAGGAGTATCTGAAGGGGCGGCTCCTCAAGTTTTGGCTGCATTTTAGTCCCACGATGTTGGTGTTTGGGCAGAAGGCAGAGGGCTGGGAGTGGGGAGGGCCGGTCGGGAGGGTGGGATTTCCCTGTCGGTCTGCTCCTGGGCCTGGCCACGAAGGCCATTCGCGGGCCCAGGCAGCGGGCAGTCGATGGTCACACCAGAGTCGGCTGCCCGCCCCTCTTCCGGACCTATTCCGTGCTCGCGTGCCCCTGGAGAGGGAACACGCGGTGCCCACGGGGACGCTGGAGGCCTTCCGTGGGGGCTGGTCGCCGCGGGGGGTCGAGTGCATTGTAGATAAAGATGACAATATTTTAATTTGATAACTGTTTGACTGTAAACTGCCAATACGGGCAGCCTTTGATCGTGTTACTACTCTGTATTTGTGTTGAATTGAATAAAGGCATTTTGCATTGAAGAAAAGGGGCCAGGCACAGAGTGAAGCTCCCTCCACACTGCCCCGTCACACACTCCCACACAGAGTGAAGCTCTCTCTACACCGCCCCGTCACACACTCCACCACATGGGGTCAGACACAGACATACCACAGGTACAGAAGACAGACACAAAATGCTGGAGTAACTCAGCGGGACAGGCAGCATCTCTGGAGAGAAGGAATGGGTGACGTTTCGGGTCGAGACCCTTCTTCACACAGGTACGGAATGTGTAGAAGGCAGACATGGACCTTGTGGGCTGTGGGTTTGTACTGGGATGTGTTGTGTGTGTGTGTGTGTGTGTGTGTAAGTACATACTGGGGTGGGGAATGTGGTGTCTGCTGGGATGCACTCCCTCTGCGGGGATCTGCTGGGATACGATATGATGAGCAGAGGTGGAATCTGCGGAGATGGAACATAGAAATATGGAAAATAGGTGCGCAATAAGAGGAGGCCATTTGGCCCTTCGAGCCAGCACCGCCATTCATTGTGATCATGGGTGATCATGTGGTATGCAGGGTGGGGTGATCTGCAGGGATGAGGTGAGTGAGGATCTGATGGGCCTGTGTTGGGATCTGGCCCTGTACTGGCATCGGCCTGTGCTGGGATCATAAAGTCATAAGGAATAGGAGTAGAATTAGGCCATTCGGCCCATCAAGTCTACTCCGCCATTCAATCATAGCCGATCTATAGTATCTCTCCCTCCTAACCCCATTCTCCTGCCTTCTCCCCATAATCCCTGACACCCGTACTAATCAAGAATCTATCTCTGCCATAAAAATGTCCACTGACTTGGTCTCCACAGCCTTCTGTGGCAAAGAATTCCACAGATTCACCACCCTCTGACTAAAGAAATGTCCCCACATCTCCTTCCTAAAAGAACGTCCTTTAATTCTGAGGCTATGAGCTCTAGTCCTAGACTCTCCCACTAGTGGAAACGTCCTCTCCACATCCACTCTATCCAAGCCTTTCATATTCGGTTTGTTTCAATGAGGTCCCCCCTCATTCTTCTACACATGTGCTGGCATGTGAGGGATGTGCTGGGCCTGTGCTGGGATGCACTGGCATGTGCTGGGATGTGCTGGTCCTGTGTTGGGATGTGCTGTGCCTGTGCTGGGATGTGCTGGGATGTGCTGGGATGTGTTGGGATGTGCTGGGCCTGTGCTGGGATGTACTGGGCCTGTGCTGGTCCTGTGTTGGGATGTGCTGGGCCTGTGCTGGGATGTTCTGGCCTGTGCTGGGATGTGCTGGGCCTGTGCTGGTCCTGTGTTGGGATGTGCTGGGCCTGTGCTGGTCCTGTGTTGGGATGTGCTAGGCCTGTGCTGGGATGTTCTGGCCTGTGCTGGGATGTACTGGGCCTGTGCTGGTCCTGTGTTGGGATGTGCTAGGCCTGTGCTGGGATGTTCTGGCCTGTGCTGGGATGTGCTGGGCCTGTGCTGGTCCTGTGTTGGTGTGTGCTGGGCCTGTGCTGGCCTGTGCTAGTCCTGTGTTGGGATATGCTGGGCGTGTGCTGGGATGTGCTGGTCCTGTGTTGGGATGCACTGGTCCTGTGTTGGGAATCGCTGGGCCTGTGCTGGTCCTGTGTTGGGATATGCTGGGTCTGTGCTGGTCCTGTGTTGGGATGCACTGGTCCTGTGTTGGGATGTGCTGGCCCTGTGTTGGGATGCACTGGTCCTGTGTTGGGATGCACTGGTCCTGTGTTGGGATGTGCTGGTCCTGTGTTGGGATGTGCTGGGCTTGTGCTGGGCCTTGTTGGGTTCTGATGGAGTGTGCTGGGTTCTGCTGGGATGTTCTGGGTTCAGCTGGGATGTGCTGGGTTCTGCTGGGATTTGCTTGGTTCTGCTGGGATGTGTTGGGTTCTGCTGGGCTGTGGGTACCTGTGTGCGATGTGCTTGCTGTGGCAGTGGCTGACGGCTCCCACCAGCTGCTGGAACATGTGCTGGGCCTCGGCCTCCTGCAGGCCCAGGGCCCGGGCCCTGTCCGCCCCCCGGTTGATGTGTTCCAGCAAGTCGCCCCGGGACGCCAGCTCCAGCACCAGGTACAGGCGGCTCGGCGAGCGGAAACTCTCAAACAGCTGGATCTGCGGGAGAGGCAGTGTCACAGAAGGGCCGGTCCCCCCCCCCCCCCCCCACCTCTGTCCCCACACCCACTCCCACCCTCCACACACCACCTCCCTGTCCCCATCCTCCTCCCTGTCCCCATCCCTCCTCACTCCCCACACCCCCTCCCCCATCCTCCCCACACCCCTCCCTGGGGTGTCCCCTGGTGTGCTTGTGAGCATGTGTGCGGGTGTGGTGCGTGTGTGTGGTGTGCGTGTGTGTGGTGTGTGGTGCGTGCGTGTGTGTGTGGTGTGTGTGTGGTGTGTGGTGTGTGTGTGGTGTGTGGTGTGTGGTGTGTGGTGCGTGCGTGTGTGTGGTGTGCGTGTGTGTGGTGTGCGTGTGTGTGTGTGTGGTGTGTGGTGCGTGCGTGTGTGTGTGTGGTGTGTGGTGTGTGTGTGTGGTGTGTGGTGCGTGCGTGTGTGTGGTGTGCGTGTGTGGTGTGTGTGTGTGGGTGATTGCGTGTGCGTATCCCTACCACATTGGGGTGTTTGTAGGTACTGTGTAGGGCACTGATCTCGCGGGAGAGGCACCGTCGAGAATGCTGCTGCAGTCCCTGGGAGATGGGGATGATCTTGATGGCCACCTGCGGATGGAGAAGGTGTGGACGTTAGACCGAGGCAGCACCACCAGGAACAGCATGAGTCACAGACAGGCCCTTCGGCCCCACGCGACGCCACTATCCATACCAGTCCCACCTGCTCTAGGTTTATTAGTTTAGTTTAGTTTAGTTTAGAGATACAACGCGGAAACAGGCCCTTCGGCCCACCGGGCCTGCACCAAAGTGGCGCGTTGGCGCAGCGGTAGAGTTGCTGCCTTACAGCGAATGCAGCGCCGGAGACTCAGGTTCGATCCTGACTACGGGCGCCGTCTGTACGGAGTTTGTACGTTCTCCCCGTGACCTGCGTGGGTTTTCTCCGAGATCTTCGGTTTCCTCCCACATTCCAAAGACGTACGGGTTTGTAGGTTAATTGCTTGGTAAATGTAAAAATTGTCCCGAGTGGGTGTAGGATAGTGTTAATGTGCGGGGATCGCTGGTCGGCGCGGACCCGGTGGGCCGAAGGGCCTGTTTCTGCGCTGTTTCTCTAAATCTAAAATCTAAAGATACTAGAGGAACAAGATGGACCACTCCGTTGAAATCGCCTATACTGAAGTGTAGTACGCAAAGGGGCCATTTTAGTAGGCAAAACCCGCCTCTCGCAGTGTAATCAGTGTTTTGGGGGAACAGTATGTGTGATGATACCATTACAATGCAGAATATACCTCATCTATCAATTCACAGATGTTTGTTATTTTTCTTTTTAAATGTTTCTGCAGGTTTCTGCCTACTAAAATGGCGTCGTGACATACTACGGTTTTTAGGGTCGAGTGGTCTATCTTGCTCCTCTAGTATCTTAGGTCCGCACCCGCACACTAACACAACCCAACACACTGGGGACAATTTACATTTATACCGAAGCCAATTAACCTACAAACCTGCACGCCTTTGGAGTGTGGGAGGAAACCGGAGCACCCGGAGAAAATCCCACGCAGGTCACGGGGGTGAGCGTACAAACTCCGTACGGACAGCACCCGTAGTCGGGATCAAACCCGCGTCTCTGATACTGTAAGGCAGCAGCTCTACCCGCTGCGGCACCGTGCCACCCATTATTGTCACGTGTACACGGTGTAAAACCAGCATCTCCGCCACATGGAAGTCAGGAGGCCATGTTACAGTTGTACACCATGTTCGCAAGGCAACGTTTTAGGGTGTCTTGTGGAAGGAACTGCAGATGCTGGTTTACACCGAAGATAGACACAAAGTGCTGGAGTAACTCAGCGAGTCAGGCAGCATCTCTGGAGAAAAAGAATAGGTGACGTTTCGGGTCGAGACCCTTCTTCAGATGCTGAAAAAAGGTCCTGTCACGATTCAACCAATTGGTGGTAGCCAGTGCCGTATTCTTAGCTGCCGTGTGCTGGGACAACAAGGCGAAGGCTGTGGATGCCAACAGGATCAACAAACTCATCAGGAAGGCTGGCTCCATCCTTGGAGTGGAGTTGGATTCATGGGAGGTGGTCTTGGAGGGGAAGATGCTCCTCAAACTGCAGAGCATCCTGGACAATACAGCTCCACCCCCTCCATGACACACTGGTCAACCTGAGGAGCAGGGCCGTCTTAACGCATGGGCCTGATGGGCACTTGCCCGGGGCCCCACGAGCATAGGGGCCCCATGCTGATCTGTGTATGTTAAGTGACTTGCAATAAATAAATACTACTTTAAAAATGTAGGTTCAATAAGTGCTTTTTTCGCAACATTTTCGGTCCTAAGTGCTTCTCACAGCGATCTGTAAGTGCTTTTCGCAACAATGTAGCACCCTAAGTCCATCGCTAAGTGCTTTTCGGTAAGTGGTTTTCGCCGGCACGACAGGGGGGGGCTGGTAGGGAAAGGGGGGTGGGGAGAGAGTAACGGTAGGGGCCCCAGTACACTGCTTTGCCCCGGGGCCCATAATGATGTAAAAACGGCCCTGGTGAGGAGCACCTTCAGCAACAGACTGGTCCCACCGAGATGCAGCACAGAACGCCACAGGAGATCCTTCTTCCCTGTGGCTATCAAACTGTACAGCTCCTCCCCCTTCTGTCGTGAGGTAGACTGACTCCCCTCCCACCACCCATCCCCCCCAATCTTTGCTCATCCCCAATCCTTTCCATTCGTCACTTTAATTTCATGTTTCATGTGTCTTGTTGTGTTTTTATGACTGTTGGCAGATCAATTTCCCTCCTGGGATAAATAAAGTTCTATCGTATCGTACAGTAAAGTGCTGGAGTAACTCAGCGGGTCAGGCAGCATCTCGGGAGAGAAGGAATGGGTGACGTTTCGGGTCGAGACTCTACTTCGTTTCGCTGAACACCTCCGCTCAGTCTGACTCACCAACCTGATCTCCCGGTGCTCAGCACTTCAACTCCCCTCCCATTCCCAATCTGACCCTTCTGTCCTGGGCCTCCTCCATTGTCAGAGTGAGGCCCAGCGCAAATTGGAGGAACAGCACCTCATTTTTCGCTTGGGTAGTTTACACCCCAGGGTATGAACATTGACTTCTCTAACTTCAGGTAGTCCCTGCTTTCCCTCTCTATCCCCTCCCTTCCCAGTTCTCCCACTAGTCTTCCCGTCTCCAACTACATCCTATCTTTGTACCGCCCCCTCTCCTGACATCAGTCTGAAGAAGGGTCTCGACCCGAAACGTCACCCATTCCTTCTCTCCTGAGATGCTGCCTGTCCTGCTGAGTTACTCCAGCATTTTGTGTCTGTCTTTAGAGTATCGTGTTCAGTTTTGGTCATAGGAGCGATGTTGTCAGTCTGTGCTGTCACCCTCACACCCTCCCCTCCCCTGCCTCCTTCCCCTCCCCTGCCCTCCCATCCCCTCCCCTCCCCTGCCCTCCCCTCCCTTGCCCTCTCCTCCCATCCCCTCCCATCCCTTCCCCTCCCCCCCTGCCCTCCATCCCCTCCCCTCCCCCTTCCCCTCCCCTCCCCTGCCCTCCCATCCCCTCCCCTCTTCCCCTGCCCTCCCCTCCCTTGCCCTCTCCTCCCATCCCCTCCCATCCCTTCCCTCCCCCCCTGCCCTCCCATCCCCTCCCCCCCTGCCCTCCCATCCCCTCCCCCCCTGCCCTCCCATCCCCTCCCCTCCCGCTTCCCCTCCCCCTTCCCCCTCCCCTCCCCTCCCCTCCCCCTCCCCTCCCCTCCCCTCCCCTCCCCTCCCCTCCCCTCCCCTCCCCTCCCCTCCCCTCCCCTCCCCTCCCCTCCCCTCCCCTCCCATCCCCTCCCATCCCATCCCATCCCCTCCCCTCCTCCCCTCCCCTCCCCTCACCCCTTAGGAGCAAGAAGTCCTTCTTAGGAGCAAAGAGGTCCTTCTGCAGTTGTACAGGGCCCTAGTGAGACCGCACCTGGAGTACTGTGTGCAGTTTTGGTCTCCAAATTTGAGAAGGATATTCTTGCTATTGAGGGCGTGCAGCATAGGTTTACTAGGTTAATTCCCGGAATGGCGGGACTGTCATATGTTGAAAGACTGGAGTGACTAGGTTTGTATACACTGGAATTTAGAAGGATGAGAGGGGATCTTATCGAAACGTATGATTATTAAGGGGTTGGACACGTTAGAGGCAGGAAACATGTTCCCAATGTTGGGGT
>NC_135954.1:110801198-110831198 GCF_053455715.1 Rhinoraja longicauda | reverse complement strand
TATATGAAAAGCGCTATATAAATAAAATGTATTATTATTATTATTATAATGTAGACAGGCGTGGGGCACAGTAGCCTCTTGTTTAGTTGACCCACTGAGTTACTCCAGCATTTTGAGTTTAGGTTAGTTCATTGTCATGTGTCATAAAGTCATAAATGATAGGAGTAGAATTTGGCCATTCGGCCCATCGTCTACTCTACCATTCAATCATAGCTGATCTGTATCTCCCTCCTAACCTCATTCTCCTGCCTTCTCCCCATAACCCCTGACACCCGCACTAATCAAGAATCTATCTATCTCTGCCTTAAATATATCCACTGACTTGGCCTCCACAGCCTTCTGTGGCAAAGAATTTCGCAGATTCACCACCCTCTGACTAAAGAACTTTCTCCTCATCTCCTTGCTAAAGGAACTTCCTTTAATTCTGAGGCTATGACCTCTCGTCCGAGACTCTCCCACTAGTGGAAACGTCCTCTCCACATCCACTCTATCCGAGCCGTGTGCCGAGGTACAGTGGGCAGCTTTCATGTTGCGCGCTAACCAGCCAGCGGAAAGACAATACAGGATTACAGTCGACACCAGGGGATGGTCAGGGACAGGTCAGAGGGTGGAGCGGTGTGGTCAGAGGGTGGAGCGGTGTGGTCAGAGGGTGGAGCGGTGTGGTCAGAGGGGGCGGGCTGGATGTGAGTGCACTGTACCTGTGAGTTTGACTGTCGGGAGTGTGAACAATGTAGAGTGCTTGCTTCACCCATGCAGACAGGAAGCTTCCGGAAATGCCCCCGTGCGCGGCCGGCGTGGATGGAGGGCGCGTTTAGATTTAGCCTGGGGGAGGAGCGTGTGCGCCGGCGAGAGGAAGCGTCGAATGAGGAAGGACGGCAGGAAGCAGTCTGTGGAGGCGACCCGACCAAACCAGGAAGGAAGCAGGGAGCAGCGATGCGGTGACATAATGGGTGGCAACTACACACAAGGTGGGTCGGTGCGAAGGTGTTGTCAGTGCTCGGTCAGTGTGACAGTGTCGGTGCGAAGGTGTGACAGGGTCGGTGTGACAGTGTCGGTGTGAAGGTGTGACAGGGTCGGTGTGACAGTGTCGGTGTGAAGGTGTGACGGGGTCGGTGTGACAGTGTCGGTGCGAAGGTGTGACAGTGTCGGTGTGACAGGGTCGGTGTGACAGTGTCGGTGTGACAGTGTCGGTGCGAAGGTGTGACAGTGTCGGTGTGACAGTGTCAGTGTGACTGTCGGTGTGACAGGGTCGGTGTGACAGTGTCGGTGCGAAGGTGTGACAGTGTCGGTGTGACAGTGTCGGTGTGACTGTCGGTGTGACAGTGTCGGTATGACAGTGTCGGTGTGACAGTGTCGGTGTGACAGTGTCGGTGTGACAGTGTCGGTGTGACAGGGTCGGTGTGACAGGGTCGGTGTGACAGTGTCGGTGTGACAGGGTCGGTGTGACAGTGTCGGTGTGACAGTGTCGGTGTGACTGTCGGTGTGACAGGGTCGGTGTGACAGGATCGGTGTGACAGGGTCGGTGTGACAGGGTCGGTGTGACAGGGTCGGTGTGACAGGGTCGGTGTGACAGGGTCGGTGTGACAGTGTCGGTGTGACAGGGTCGGTGTGACAGGGTCGGTGTGACTGTTGGTGCGAAGGTGTGACATGGTCGGTGTGACAGTGTCGGTGTGACAGTGTCGGTGTGACAGTGTCGGTGTGACTGTCGGTGTGACAGTGTCGGTGTGACAGTGTCGGTGTGACAGGGTCGGTGTGACAGGGTCGGTGTGACAGGGTCGGTGTGACAGTGTCGGTGTGACAGTGTCGGTGCAAAGGTGTGGCAGTGTCGGTGTGACAGTGTCGGTGTGACAGGGTCGGTGTGACAGGGTCGGTGTGACAGGGTCGGTGTGACAGTGTCGGTGTGACAGGGTCGGTGTGACAGGGTCGGTGTGACAGGGTCGGTGTGACAGTGTCGGTGTGACAGTGTCGGTGCGAAGGTGTGACAGTGTCGGTGTGACAGTGTCGGTGTGACAGGGTCGGTGTGACAGTGTCGGTGTGACAGTGTCGGTGCAAAGGTGTGGCAGTGTCGGTGTGACAGTGTCGGTGTGACAGGGTCGGTGTGACAGGGTCGGTGTGACAGGGTCGGTGTGACAGTGTCGGTGTGACAGGGTCGGTGTGACAGGGTCGGTGTGACAGGGTCGGTGTGACAGTGTCGGTGTGACAGTGTCGGTGCGAAGGTGTGACAGTGTCGGTGTGACAGTGTCGGTGTGACAGTGTCGGTGCGAAGGTGTGACAGTGTCGGTGTGACAGTGTCGGTGCAAAGGTGTGACAGGGTCGGTGTGACAGGGTCGGTGTGACAGGGTCGGTGTGACAGTGTCGGTGTGACAGTGTCGGTGCGAAGGTGTGACAGTGTCGGTGTGACAGTGTCAGTGCAACGGTGTGACAGGGTCGGTGTGACAGTGTCGGTGTGACAGTGTCGGTGTGACAGGGTCGGATTGACAGTGTCGGTGCAAAGGTGTGACAGGGTCGGTGTGACAGGGTCGGTGTGACAGGGTCGGTGTGACAGGGTCGGTGTGACAGGGTCGGTGCGAAGGTGTCACCAGCGCTCGGTCGGTGTGACAGGGTCGGTGTGACAGTGTCGGTGTGACAGTGTCGGTGTGACAGTGTCGGTGTGACTGTCGGTGCGAAGGTGTCACCAGCGCACGGTCGGTGTGACAGTGTTGGTGCTCGCACTCTTATTCACGCGTTTTATCAAGTCAACTTTACTCCGAATGAGGGGATTTAAAACAAAACCTCTCAGTCTCGACATTCAGTTTTCTCGGGATGCATCACAGCACTGTTTGGGAACAACTCCGTCCAAGACCGCAAGAAATTGCAGAGAAATGTGCCAGAGGCAACTGCGGATGCTGGTTAATGTGTGACCAACATTGCAGGATGCTGGTTAATGTGTGACCAACAATGTGGGAAGCGACTGCAGATGCCAGTTGTTTACACTGACGACAGACACAAAACACTGGAGTAACTCAGCGGGACAGGCAGCATCTCTGGAGAGAAGGGCGAGGTGGCGTTTTGGGCCGAGACCCTTCCTCAGACTTGCATCCTCTATCACGGAGCTACGTGGGATGATCCGTGACGAGGAGACGTTGAGTTTAGTTGGCCAAACACTTTAACTCCCACTCCCACACTGACCTTTCTGTCCTGGGCCTCCTCCACTGTCAGAGTGCAAGTTGGAGGTACAGCACCTCATATTTCGCTTTGGCAGCTTACACCCCAGCGGTATGAACATTGACTTCTCTAACTTCAAATAACCCTTGCTTTCCCTCTCTATCCCCTCCCCCACCCTCGTTCTGCAACTCATTTCTGATTAATCCCGGTCTGATTAACTTTACTGATTGTGTGCCTTTACTGATTGTGTCACCTTCCCCATAGTTAACAATGAACCATTCTATATTCACATGCTCTTTGTACCATTCCATATCTTAAGTTTCTCCATCCTCTCACTCTCAGTCTGAAGAAGGGTCTCAACCCGAAACGTCACCCATTCCTTCTCTCCAGAGATGCTGCCTGACCCGCTGATTTACACCTGCATTTTGTGTCTATCTTGAGTTCAGTTTAGTTTATTGTCACGTGTACTGATGTACCGTGAAGAGCTTTTGTTGCGTGCTAACCGGTCAGTGGAAAGACAATACATGATTACAATAAACATGATAAAGGGAATAATGTTTAGTGCAAGATAAAGTCCGATCAAAGATAGACACAAAATGCTGGGTGGAAGGAATGGATAACGTTTTGGGTTGAGACCCTTCTGAAGAAAGGGCTTGACCCAAAATGTCACCCATTCCTTTTATCCTGAGATGCTGCCTAATCTGCTGAGTTACTCCAGAATATTGTGTCTATGGTGTAAACCAGCATCTGCAATTTCTTCCTAGTATGATCAAAGATAGTCCGAGGGTCTCCAATGAAGTAGATAGTGGTTTAGGGCGGTCATGGTGGCGCAGCGATAGAGTTGTTGCCCGGAGACTCAGGTTCGATCCTGACTACGGGCGCCGTCTGTACGGAGTTTGTACGTTCTCCCCGTGACCTGCGTGGGTTTTCTCCGAGATCTTCGGTTTCCTCCCACACTCCAATTGTCCCTAGTGGGTGTAGGACAGTGTTAGTGTGCGGGGATCGCTGGTCGGCACGGACCCGGTGGGCCGAAGGGCCTGTGTCCGCGCTGTATCTCTAAAAACTAGACTGCTCTCTAGTTGTTGGTAGGTTGCTTCAGATATTTGAGCTGGCGTGTGGGACGTTGCACAGGCCCTCTCGCCTCCAACCCACTGATTGAGGAGGATTGGAATGTGTCCTCTGCTGTGGTTATTTTAGTCTCGGCTGGCCTACAACAGGAGTGCAACGGTTGACTTTACCGATGGCCGCCCATTGTGTGGGGCTGCGAAGGCCACCGTCTAATCTGATCATCTGTAATCATACACCTGGCTGCTCATAAACCTCTCGCACCGACCGACCGGCCCCTGCTCAGCAGCTCTCGCCTTTTAAATGTTTCTATAAGAGGGGATTTTTCAGAAATAAATAGAATTACTGAGGGATCGGGCACGCCAGATGCAGGAAACATGTTCCCGATGTTGGGGGAGTCCAGAACCAGAGGGCCACGGTTTAAGAATAAGGGGGAGGCCGTTTAGAACTGAGATGTGGAAACACTTTTTCACCCAGAAAGTTGTGAATCTGTGGAATTCTCTGCCTCAGAAGGCAGTGGAGGCCGATTCACTGGATGCTTTGAAAAGAGAGCTAGATAGAGCTCTTAGGGATAGCGGAATCAAGGGGTCTGGGGAGAAGGCAGGAACGGGGTATTGATTGTGGATGATCAGCCATGATCACGTTGAATGGCGGTGCTGGCTCTAAGGGCTGAATGGCCTTCTCTTGCACCTATTTTCTCTGTTTCTAACGCAGCCTCGTCTTCGTCATCCGCCGCGTGGAAGAGGGACATTCAGCCCGTCGAGCCCAGACTAGCTCCTGCCACTTTCCCCTCCGTTTCATGTGCATGCCACCCGCTCCCCCCCTCGTTCCCCTTGACTCTCCTGGGTTCGACAGACTCGGGGGGGCAGGTTACAGAGGTCGAATGACCCACTGACCCACACGTCTCTTTGTATTGTGGGAGGAAAGCAGAGCACCCGAACGACTTGCACACCTGCACACAAATACTCGTGCAGGTACATGCACTCTGTGGTATCACAAAGTGCTGGAGTAACTCAGCGGGTCAGGCAGCGTCTCGGGAGAGAAGGAATGGGTGACGTTTCGGGTCGACACCCTTCTTCAGACTCTGTGTTCGTTTGTGTACGGACATTGAATTCTCCAATTTCAAGTACTGTAATAACCACCCAGTCCCACAACTCTTTCCCCCGTCCCTACTAATCCAGTACTCACACATTTTCCCCACCATCTCGCCCCACCCCAATCTTCCTGCATCTTTCCCCTCATCCGTACAGTCATCTCCTATCCGCAAGTCCCTCATTTCCATTTTATCTCCCTCTTTCCCCTTCCTGTCCGCTTGCACCCGTCTCCCAATTTCCCAGCTTCACATTTCACTACTACTCCTAATCTGACATACTTTTGTCTCTTTTTCACCTCTAGCCTTTGTCATTTACTCCACCCAACTGTCAACCCCCCCTCCCTTCCCTCCTGTTTCCACCTATCACTTGCCAAGTGTGTAGGAAGGAACTGCAGATGCAGGTTTAAATACTTTTATGTATATCTTTCATTCATTTGTTCTATATCTCTCTACATCACTGTCCATTTCTCACATTTCCCTTTCCCCTGACTCTCGTCTGAAGAAGAGTCTTGACCCAAACGTCAGCCATTCCATCTCTCCCACTGAGTTACTCCAGCAGTTAGTGTCTATCACTTCGAAACATAGAAAATAGGTGCAGGAGGAGGCCATTCGGCCCTTTGAGCCAGCACCGCCATTGTGATCATGGCTGATCATCCACAATCAGTAACATGTGCCTGCCTTCCCTCCATACCCCTTGATTCCGCTATCCCCTAGAGCTCTATCTAACTCTCTTTTAAATTCATCCAGTGAATTACCCTCCACTGCCCTCTGTGGCAGAGAATTCCACAAATTCACACCTCTCTGGGTGAAAAAGCTTTTTCTCATCTCAGTTTTAAATGGCCTCTCCTTTATTCTCAGACTGTGTGGCCCCTGGTTCTGGACTCCCCCAACATTGGGAACATTTTTCCAGTATTTCCAAGCTTCGACCAGCCCCCGCCTCTCCCCTCCTGTCTTTTTCCTCCTCCCATCAGTCTGAAGAAGGGTCCCGACCCAAAACATTATCTGCCCATTCCCTCCACAGATGCTGCCTGACCCGCTGAGTTCCTCCAGCACTTTGAGTTGTGCTAAAGGTTCCAGCTTCTGCGGTCTCTTGTGTTTCCTGTCTCGGTGTTGTAATTGATTTTGTCAACCAGTATTGTGGGCAGCACAGCGTAGCGCAGCGGCAGAGTTGCTGCCTTACAGCGCCAGAGACCCGGCTTCGATCCGGACTATGGGTGCAGGAAAATAACTGCAGATGCCGGTACAAATCGAAGGTATCACAAAATGCTGGAGTAACTCAGCGGGTCAGGCAGCATCTAGGAGAGGGGGAATGGGTGACGTTTCGGGTCGAGACCCCTCTTCAGACTGGAGAAGGGTCTCAACCCGAAACGTCACCCATTCCCCCTCTCCTAGATGCTGCCTGACCTGCTGAGTTACTCCAGCATTTTGTGATACCTGACTATGGGTGCTGTTTGTACAGAGTTTGTATATTCTCCCCGTTTTCCCTGCGTGGGTTTTCTCCTGGTGCTCCGGTTTCTTCCCACACTCCAAAGACCTACAGGTTTGTAGGTTAATTGGCTTTTGCAAATATAGGATAGAACTATTGCATGGCATGATTGTTGGTCGGCGTGGACCCGGTGGGCTGACGGGCCTGTTTCCACGCTGTCTCTCCAAAACGAAACGGAAAAGCTTGTAAGTGCACAGAAACGGGCCCTTCAGCCCATCATGTCCATGCTGGCCCTTGTACCCAAAGACACTAGAGGAACAAGATGGACCACTCCGTTGAAATTGCCTATACTGAAGTGTAGTATGTAAAGGGGCGTAATGTCTGCCATTTTAGTAGGCAAAACCCGCCGTTCGCTATGCCTCTCGCAGTGTAATCACTCCAAAGACGTACAGGTATGTAGGTTAATTGGCTGGGCAAATGTAAAAATTGTCCCTAGGGTGTAGGATAGTGTTAATGTGCGGGGATCGCTGGGCGGCGCGGACCCGGTGGGCCGAAGGGCCTGTTTCCGCACTGTATCTCTAAATCTAAATCAGTGTTTTGGGGGAACAGTATGTGTGATGATACCATTAAAATGCAGACTATATCTCATCTGTCAATTCACAGATTTTTGTTATTTTTCTTTTTAAATGTTTCTGCAAGTTTCTGCCTACTAAAATGGCGCCGTGACATACTACGGTTTTAGGTACGCGTGGTCTATCTTGTTCTGCTCTATTATCTTTGCTTGTATCCATCTAAATGTAATCCAATTTACCAGCACCTTGTCTATGGCCATCTATCTCTTGACTATGTGGTGTATTGTGTTCAGTTTTGGTCATCCTGCTGTGGGAAGAATGCTGCTAAGCTGGAAAAAGTGCAGAGAAGATTTAGAAACATTGAAAATAAGTGCAGGAGTGGGCCATTCGGCCCATCGAGCCGGCACCGCCATTCAATATGATCACGGCTGATCATCCAAAATCAGTACCCCGTTTTAGCTTTTTCCCCATATCCTTTGATCTTCTTATCATATCATATATACAGCCGGAAACAGCCCTTTTTCGGCCAACCAAGTCCGTGCCGCCCAGCGATACACTAACACTATCCTACACCCACTAGGGACAATTTTTACATTTACCCAGCCAATTAACCTACATACCTGTACGTCTTTGGAGTGTGGGAGGAAACCGAAGATCTCGGAGTGAACCCACGCAGGTCACGGGGAGAACGTACAAACTCCTTACAGTGCAGCACCCGTAGTCAGGATCGAACCTGAGTCTCCGGCGCTGCATTCGCTGTAAAGCAGCAACTCTACCGCTGCGCCACCGTGCCGCCCTTCTCCCCAAGAGCTAAATCTAACTCTCTCTTGAAAACATCAAGTGAATTGGGCTCCACTGCCTCCTGTGGCAGAGAATTCCACAGATTTGCAACTCTCTGGGTGAAAATGTCTTTCCTCATCTCAGTCCCAAATGGCCAACCCCTTATTCTTAAACTGTGACCCCTGGTTCTGGACTCACCCAACATCGGGAACATTTTTCCTGCAACCACCCTGTCCAATCCTCTTAAGAATTCTGTATGTTTCTATAAGATCCCCTCTCATCCTTCTAAATTCTAGCGAGTACAAGCCCAGTCGACCCAGTCTTTCATCATACGACATTCCTGGAATTCCCGCCTTCCCGGGAATTAACCTGGTGAACCTACACTGCACCCTCAATAACAATAATGCCCTTCCTCAAATTGGGAGACCAAAATTGCACACAATACTCCAGGTGTGGTCTCACCATGGCCCTGAACAACTGCAGTAGCACCTCCTTGCTCCTATAGTCAAATCCTCTCGCAATGAAGGCCAACATGCCATTGGCTTTCTTCACTGCCTGCTGTACCTGCATGCTTCCTTTCAGTGACTGATGTATAAGGACATCCAGGTCTCGTTGCACCTCCCTTTTTCCTAATCTGACACCATTCAGATAATAATAATAATAATAAAAATAATATATTCCTTTATTCGTCCCACACCGGGGAAATTTACAGTGTTACAGCAGTAAAGTGGATAGCAAGAGAGCAAGAGATTATTCATTATAAATACAAGATACATAAATTGTCATCAGTTTTCTGTGTGTTCTTAGCTTCTTGCTATGGAGGGCGTGCAGCGTAGGTTCACTAGGTTAATTCCCGGAATGGCGGGACTGTCGTATGTTGAAAGGCTGGAGCGATTGGGCTTGTATACACTGGAATTTAGAAGGATGAGGGGGGATCTTATTGAAACATATAAGATAATTAGGGGATTGGACACATTAGAGGCAGATAACATGTTCCCAATGTTGGGGGAGTCCAGAACAAGGGGCCACAGTTTGAGAATAAGGGGTAGGCCATTTAGAACGGAGATGAGGAAGAACTTTTTCAGTCAGAGGGTGGTGAAGGTGTGGAATTCTCTGCCTCAGAAGGCAGTGGAGGCCAGTTCGTTGGATGCTTTCAAGAGAGAGCTGGATAGAGCTCTTAAGGATAGCGGAGTGAGGGGGTATGGGGAGAAGGCAGGAACGGGGTACTGATTGAGAGTGATCAGCCATGATCACATTGAATGGCGGTGCTGGCTCGAAGGGCTGAATGGCCTACTCCTGCACCTATTGTCTATTGTCTATTGTCTATTGTTACTGTTGACTGGTCTGCTGGCAGCAGTGCTGGTTGTGCAGTCTCACAGCAGCAGTCTCACAGCAGCCACCAAAGTTGATCACCTCACATTTATCCACATTAAACTGCTTCTGCCCACTCACCTAACCTGTCCAAGTCATCCTGCAGCCTCCTTGCAGTTCACACTGCCACCCAGCTTTGTGGCACCTGCAAATTTAGTGATGTTACATTTAATTCCCTCGTCTAAATCATTAATATGTACTGTAAATAACTGGGGTCCCAGCACCAAGCCTTGCAGCACCCCGCTAGCCACTGCCTGCCATTCTGAAAATTCTTACAAGGGTGTTGCCAGGACTCGAGGGTCTG
This sequence comes from Rhinoraja longicauda, assembly GCF_053455715.1. NCBI lineage: Eukaryota > Metazoa > Chordata > Chondrichthyes > Rajiformes > Arhynchobatidae > Rhinoraja > Rhinoraja longicauda. The sequence continues at coordinate 110,821,443 of NC_135954.1, read as the reverse complement.
AGCTATAGGGAGAGGTTGGGTAGGCTAGGACTTTATTCCTTGGAGCGCAGGAGGATGAGGGGTGATCTGAGAGTTGTATAAAATCATGAGTCTTTTACACAGGGTGGAGGAATCAAGAGCTAGACGATAAGGTTTAAGGTAAACATAGAAACATAGAAAGTAGGTGCAGGAGTAGGCCATTCGGCCCTTCGAGCCTGCACCGCCATTCAATATGATCATGGCTGATCATCCAACTCAGTATCCTGTACCTGCCTTCTCTCCATACCCCCTGATCCCTTTAGCCACAAGGGCCACATCTTGGCCAATTCACGTCTCATACCCTCAAAGTTACCTTTCTTTAAGTTCAGAACCGTTATTTCTGAATTAACTATGTCACTCTCCATCCTAATGAAGAACTCAACCATATTATGGTCACTCTTACCCAAGGGGCCACGCACATCAAGATTGCTAACTAACCCTTCCTCATTACTCAATACCCAGTCTAGAATAGCCTGCTCTCTCGTTGGTTCCTCTACATGTTGGTTTAGAAAACTATCCCGCATACATTCCAAGAAATCCTATTTCTCAGCACCTCTGCCAATTTGATTCACCCTATCTATATGTGGATTGAAGTCACCCATTATAACTGCTGCACTTTTAGTGCACGCATTTCTAATTTCCTGTTTTCTGCCCCTTGGTGTTTTGCAGCTCTACCCATATCGATTCCACATCCTCCAAGCTAATGTCCTTCCTTTCTATTGCGTTAATCTCCTCTCTAACTAGCAACGCTACCCCACCTCCTTTTCCTTTCTGTCTATCCCTCCTGAATATTGAATATCCTTGGATGTTGAGCTCCCAGCCTTGGTCACCCTGGAGCCATGTCTCCGTAATCCCAACTATATCATAATCATTAATAACTATCTCCACATTTAATTCATCCACCTTATTACGTATACTCCTTGCATTGAGACACAAAGCCTTCAGGCTTGTTTTTACAACACTCTTACCCCTTATACAATTATGTTGAAAAGTGGCCCTTTTTGATTTTTGCCCTGGATTTGTCTGCCTGCCACTTTTACTTTTCACCTTGCTACCTATTGCTTCTACCCTTATTTTACACCCCTCTGTCTCTCTGCTCCTGCTCCCATCCCCCTGCCACATTAGTTTAAATCCTCCCCGACAGCACTAGCAAACACTCCCCCAAGGACATTGGTTCCATTCCAGCTCAGGTGCAGACCGTCCTGTTTGTAACGGTCCCACCTCCCCCAGAACTGGTTCCAATGTCCTAGAAATTTGAATCCCTCCCCCTTGCACCATTTTTCAAGCCACGTATTCATCTGAAATATCCTCCTATTTCTACTCTGACTAGCACTGGTAGTAATCCAGAGATTATTACCTTTGAGGTCCTACTTTTAAGTTTATCTCCTAGCTCCCTAAATTCACCTCGTAGGACCTCATCCCGTTTTGTACCTATATCGTTGGTGCCAATGTGCACCACGACAACTGGCTGTTCACCCTCCCCTTCCAGAATGTTCTGCAGCCGCTCAGAGACATCCCTGACCCTTGCACCAGGGAGGCAACATACCATCCTGGAGTCTCGTTTGCGGCCGCAGAAACGCCTATCTATACCCCTTACAATTGAATCCCCTATTACTATAGCCCTTCCACTCTTTTTCCTCCCCTCCTTTGCCGCAGAGCCACCCACGGTGCCATGAACTTGGCTGCTGCTGCCTTCCCCTGGTGAGCCATCTCCCCCAACAGTATCCAAAATGATATATCTGTTTAGGAGGGAGATGACCGCAGGGGACTCCTGCACTACCTGCCTACTGCTACGCTGGCTAGTGGCCACCCGTTCCCTTTCTGTCCGCTTATCTTTTACCTGCGGTGTGGCCAACTCACTGTACGTGCTATTCACGACCTTCTCAGCATCGTGGATGCTCCAGTATGAATCCAACCGCAGCTCCAACCGTTCAATGCGGTTTGCCAGGAGCTGCAGCTGGACACACTTCCTGCACATGTAGTCATCAGGGACACCGACAATATGCCTGATCTCCCACATGTTGCAGGATGAGCATTCCACGGGGCCGATCTCACCTGACATGTCTTGCCCCCAAATTAAATCAACTCACTCCCACTTTAAAAATCTTAATCCTTTAAACTGTACCTTTACTAAAAAGCACTGTACCCTTAACTCACTGAACCCTTAACTCACTGAACCCTTAACTCACTGGGAAAGATTTAATAGGAACCTGTGTGACACGTTTTTCACACAGAGGGTGGTGGGTGTATGGGATGAGTTGCTTGAGGAAGTAGTAGAAGTTGTAACAATAATTAAAAGACATTTGGACAGGCAAGTGGATGGGAAAGATTTCGAGGGATTTGGCCCAATGCGGGCAAATGGGAATAGCTTAGATGGGTCATCTTGGTTGATATGGGTGAGTTGGGCCATAGGGCCTGTTGTTTGACTTGAGTACTGAGGATGCTTCTTAAAGCAGTGGAGAAATAGGTGGACAGACACAGAGTGCTGGAGTAACTCAGCAAGTCAGGCAGCATCTCTGGAAAAAAAGGATGGGTGATGTTTCGAGTCGGGACTCTTCTTTACTCTCCGATACGAAGAAATAAGTGGTCTCGTTCAGTTCCGTTTAGTTCATTGCCACGTGTACCGAGGTACAGTGAAAAGCTTTTGTTGCGTGATATCCAGTCAGTGGAAAGACAATACGTGATTACCATCGAGCCATTCACAGTGTATAGATACATGCCTGACCCGCTGAGTTACTCCAGCTTTTTGTGTTCATCCTGGCAAGTCACAGGTGGATACAGGTGAGGGGGGGGGTTGATTGGAAGATGGTTGGACAAAGTGCAGAGATAAGACGACAATAGGTTTTGTTTAGTTTAGAGATACAGCGCGGAAACAGGCCCTTCGGCCCACCGAGCCCGTGCCGACCAGCGATCCCCGCACACTAACACTACCCAACACACTAGGGACAAGTTTACATTTATCCCAAGCCAAGTAACCTACAAACCTGTATGTCTTTGGAGTGTGGGAGGAATCTGAAGATCTCTGAGAAATCCCATGCAGGTCACGGGGGGAGAACCTACAGAAAATGCATGATAAGGCAATAATATTTCGTGCAAGGTCAAGTCAGATACGTGATAATGGAATAACGTTTAGTGTTCAGTTCAGTCGACTTTATGTCGCGTGTAGAGTGAAAAGCTTTTGTTGCGTGCTGTCAAATCAGCAGGAAGACATGTTTCATAAGTCGACGTTTGACACCCAGGCAGTTGTGCCTCAACATTCTTTCTGATAGGAACATTCTTTCCCTGCCTGTCTGTGGTTAACTGTAGGCGGTGATTAGTCTGCCTGACAAAGTGCCACTTGTTTACGATAACTGACAGACCTTTGTAGTTTAGGGATACAGCGCGGAAACAGGCCCTTTTGGCCCACCGGATCCGCCCTGACCCGCGATCCCCGCGCACTAACACTATCCTACACACACTCAGGACAATTTTTACATTTGCCGAGCCAATTAACCTACAAACCTGCACGTCTCTGGAGTGTGGGAGGAAACCGAAGATCTCGGAGAAAACCCACGCAGGTCACGGGGAGAACGTACAAACTCCGAACAGACAGCACCCGTAGTCAGGATCGAACCCGGGTCTCCGGCGCTGCATTCGCTGTAAGGCAGCAACTCTGCCGCTGCGCCACCGTGCCGACCTTTTACCAAGATGCTGCCTGGATTAGCGGGCATTGGCTGCAAGGAGTGGTTGTACAAACTTGGTTTGTTTTGTTTCTGTACGTTCTCCCCCTATGACCTGCGTGGGGTTTCTCTGAGATCTTCGGTTTCCTCCCACACTCCAAAGACGTACAGGGATGTAGGTTAATTGGCTTGGTAAAAAAAGGTAAAATTGCCCCTAGTGTGTGTAGGATAGTGTTAATGTGCGGGGATCGCTGGTCGGCACGGACTCGGTGGGCCGAAGGGCCTGTTTCCGCGCTGTATCTCTAAACGAAACTAAACCTATTGTCGTCTTATCTCTGAACTTTGTCCAACCATCTGCCAATCAACCCCCCCCACCCCCCTCCTGTATCCACCTATCGCTTGCCAGGTTGGACACAAAAAGCTGGAGTAACTCAGCGGGTCAGGCAGCATCTCTGGAAAAAAGGAATAGGTGACGTTTCGGGTCGGACCTCCTCTTCAGACCCGAAACATCACCAATTCTGTTTCTCAGGAGATGCTGCCTGACCCACTGAGTTACTCCAGATTTTTGTGTCTATCTTGGGTGTAAACCAGCATCTGCAGTTCCTTCGTATCACTTGCCAGGCTTTGTGCCGCACCTACATCTCTTCCAGCTGTCTTCCCCCCTACTACGAAGATTGGCACAAAATGCTGGAGTAACTCAGCGGGTCAGGCAGCATCTCTGGAGAGAAGGAATGGGTGACGTTTCAGGTCGCGACCCTTCTTCAGACTGAGAGTCAGGGGAGGGGGAGACAGAGATAAGAAAGTGTAAGGTGGGAAAACGAGACATCAAAGGGGATGTGAATCAAGGAAAATGTAGAATAGATCATTGTTAGCTTGGAGAAGGTGACAACGAAGCATGCTGGGATAAAATTTTATCAGTCAGACTGGATGGAGAACTAGGAAGGGAGAGGGATGGAGAGAGAGGGAAAGCAAGGGTTACTTAAAGTTAGAAAAGACAATATTCATACCGCTGGGGTGTAAGCTGCCCAAGCAAAATATGAGGTGCTGTTCTTCCAATTTGCTTTGGGCCTCATTCTGACAATGGAGGAGGCCCAGGACAAAAAGGTCAGTGTCGGACTGGGAGGGGGGAATTAATGGGATTAGCAACCGGGAGATCAGGTAGGTTTAAGCAGATTGAGCGGAGGTGTTCAGCGAAACGATCGCCCAGCCTGCGCTTGATCTCCCCCCCTACTACAGTCAGTCTGAAGAAGGGTCCAGTCCTGAAACATCACCTATCCATGTTCTCCAGAGTCGCTGTTTAACCTGCTGAGTTACTCCAGCACATTGTCTTATTCCGGTAAATCTCCTCTGCACCTTTTCCAAAGCTGCCACATCCTTTCTGTAAAGGGGTGACCAGAACTGCAAACAATACTCCAAACCAAAGTACTATAAAGTTGCACCTTGACCTCCTGACTCTTGTACTCAATGCCTCAATCAATGAAGGCAATCATATCCTATGCCTCCCCATAGATCCCAAGGAGGTGTATATTGGTACGGTTAATAGCCCACTGTGAATAGCCCACAGCGATCCCTGCACATTAACACTATCCTACATGCACGAGGGACAATTTTTACATTTACCAAGCAAATTAACCTATAAACCTGCACGTCTTTGGAGTGTGGGAGGAAACCGAAGATCTCGGGGAACACACATGCAGGTCACGGGGAGAACGCACAAACTCCGCACAGACAGCACCCGTAGTCAGGATGGAACCCGGGTCTCCGGCGCTGCGTTTGCTGTAAGGCAGCAACTCTACCGCCGTGCCACCGTGCTGTGAGTGAGGGGGTAGACTCTGGGGGAGTTGATGGAATGTGGGCAGAACAAAATGGGAGCAGTGTAGTGGTTGGTGTAGACTCCTTATGGGCTGAAGGCCCTGTTTCCTGCTGAATGAATGACTCACTGACTATATTCAGGGCAGTGAGTTCATGTGTGACCAACAGTGTAGGAAGGAACTGCAGCTGCTGAAGATAGCACAAATTGCTGGAGTAACTCAGCGGGACAGCCAGCATCTCTGGAGAGAAGGAATGGGTGACGTTTCGGGTCGAGACCCTTCTTCAGCCTAAGAGTCTGCGGGGAGGGAAACACAGAGATATGGAAGGGTAAGGTGTGAAAACAAAACATCAAAGGGGGCACGGAGCAAGGAAAATACAGAATAGGTCATTATTAGCTAGGGGTAGGTGAGAACAAAGCATACCAAGATAAAGATAACTAGCCTGTGCACAGCATGGTTAGAGACTAGCAGGAAGTCTAGGAATAATTTGAGGGAAGTAACAACAAAATATGTTGCCAAGACTCACGGTGGGGTGGTCACGGTGGTGCAGCGGTAGAGTTGCTGCCTTACAGCAAAAGCAGCGCCGGAGACCCGGGTACCATCCTAACCACGGGTGCTGTCTGTACGGAGTTTGTACGTTCTCCCCGTGACTTGCATGAGTTTTCCCAGAGATCTTCGGTTTCAATAGACAATAGGTGTCAGCACTGCCATTCACCATGATCATGAGTGATCATCCACAATCAGTACCCTGTTCCTGCCTTCTCCCCATACCCCCTGACTCCGCTATCCATAAGAGCTCTATCTAGCTCTCTCTTGAAAGCATCCAGAGAATTGGCCTCCACTGCCTTCTGAGGCAGAGAATTCCACAGCTTCACAACTCTCTGAGTGAAAAGGTTTTTCCTCATCTCCGTTCTAAATGGCCTACCCCTTATTCTTAAACTGTGGCCGCTGGTTCGGGACTCCCCCAAAATTGGGAACATGTTTCCTGCCTCTAGCTTGTCCAATCCCTTAATAATCTTTTATGTTTCAATAAGATCCCCTCTCATCCTTCTAAATTTCAGAATTTACAAGCCCAGTCACTCCAGTCTTTCAACGTACGACAGTCCTGCCATGCCGGGAATTAACCTGGTGAACCTAAGCTGCACTCCCACAATAGCAAGAATGTCCTTCCTCAAGTCTGGATACACAGTACTCCAGGTGCGGTCTCACTAGGGTCCTGTACAACTGCAGAAGGACCCCTCTGCTCCCCTACTGAACTCCTCTTGTTATGAAGGCCAACATTCCATTGGCTTTCTTCACTGCCTGCTGTACCTGCATGCTTCCTTTCAGTGACTGATGAACTAGGACACCCAGGTCTCGTTGTACTTACCCTTTTCCTAACTTGATACCATTCAGATAATAATCTGCCTTCCTGTTGTTACCACCAACGTGGATAACTCCAAAGGACTCAGGTCCTTGTGGAGTGCAGGGGGAACTCCTGAGGACCTCCTACAACACGGTGGTTGCATCGGCCATTTTCTATGGAGTGGTCTGCTGGAGCAGCAGCATCTCAGCAGCGGAGGGGAAGAGACTCGACAAGCTGGTCAGGAAGGCCGGCTCTGTCCTGGGTTGCCCCCTCGACTCAGTACAGGCGGTGGGAGAGAGGAGGATGATGGCAAAGATAACATCGCTGCTGGACAATGACTCCCACCCCATACAGGACACTGTCACTGCACTGAGTAGCTCCTTCAGTGACAGACTCCTTCACCCCAAGTGTGTGAAGGAGAGATATAGGAGGTCCTTCCTTCCCGCTGCTGTGAGACTGTACAACCAGCACTGCTCCCAGCAGACCAGTCAACAATAACAGTTAAGGAAAAATACATTAAATGATGACAATTATCCTTATATTTATTTTTATTTATAATGAATGTCTCTTGCTATCCACTTTGCTGCTGTGACACTGCAAATTTCCCCGGTGTGGGACAAATAAAGGAATATATTATTATTATTATATTATTAACCTCACATTTGTCTACATTAAACTGCATCTGCCATGCATCTGCCCACTCACACAACCTGTCCAAGTCACCCTGCAACCTCATAGCATCTTCCTCACAGTTCACACTACCACCCAGCTTTGTGTTGTCTGTAATTTTGCTAATGTTACTTTTAATCCCTTCATCTAAGTCATTAATGTATATTGTAAATAGCTGTGGTCCCAGCACCGAGCCTTGCGGTACCCCACTAGTCACTGCCTGCCATTCTGAAAGGGACTCATTTATCCCCACTCTTTGCTTTCTGTCTGCCAACCAATTTTCTATCCATGTCAGTACCCTACCCCCAATACCATGTGCTCTAATTTTGCCCACTAATCTCCTATGTGGGACCTTGTCGAAGGCTTTCTGAAAGTCCAGGTACACTACATCCACTGGCTCTCCCCAGTCCATTTCCCCAATTACATCCTCAAAAAATTCCAGAAGATTAGTCAAGCATGATTTCCCCTTCGTAAATCCATGCTGACTCGGAACGATCCTGTTACTGCTATCCAAATGCTCCGCAATTTCTTCTTTTATAATTGACTCCAGCATCTTCCCCACCACTGATGTCAGGCTGGTCCAGGCAACATCCTCGCGCCGGCTCTCAGTCTGAGCAAGGGTCTCGACCCGAAACGTCACCCATTCCTTCTCCCCCGAGATGCTGTCTGTCCCGCTGAGTTACTCCAGCTTTTTGTGTTTACGGTGTTTAGTTTTAGTTTAGAGATACAGCGCGGAAACAGGGCCTTTCGGACTACCGGGTCCGCGCCGCCCAGCGATCCCCGTACATTAACACCATCCTACACACACTAGGGACAATTTTTTACATTTGCCAAGCCAATTAACCTACAAACCTATACGTCTTTGGAGTGTGGGAGGAAACCCACGCAGGTCACGGGGAGAACGTACAAACTCCGTACAGGCAGCACCCGTAGTCGGGATGGAACCCGGGTCTCCGGCGCTGCATTCGCTGTAAGGCAGCAACTCTACCGCTGCACCACCGTGACGCCCAAACTGCAGATGCACGCACACACACACACACACACCCTCCCCCCACCCCCACCACCCAGTGTTGACCCAGCCTGACGTTGCCCTCTCCTGCAGCTTTCTCCCTGGCCCTCATCGACGCTGCCCTCGACAAGGACGAGGGGGTGCGGCAGGAGATCGCCCAGGCCTTGCGGGTATTGGGGGCACGACACCCCCAGCTGGTGCTGACCGCCTGCCATGACTACCTCAGCAAGCACAGCAAGGTAGGGGCGAGGGAGGGGGTGGGGGGAAGGGAGGGGGTGGGGGCGAGGGAGGTGGTGGGGGCGAGGGAAGGGGTGGCGGGAGGGTAGGGGCGAGGGGAGGGGGTGGGGGGAAGGGAGGGGGTAGGGGCGAGGGAGGGGGTGGGGGGAAGGGAGGGGGTGGGGGGAAGGGAGGGGGTGGGGGCGAGGGAGGGGGTGGGGGCGAGGGAGGAGATGGCGGGAGGGTAGGGGCGAGGGAGGGGGTGGGGGAAGGGAGGGGGTAGGGGCGAGGGAGGGGGTGGGGGGAAGGGAGGGGGTAGGGGCAAGGGAGGGGGTGGGGGCGAGGGAGAGGGTAGGGGTGAGGGAGGGGGTGGGGGGAAGGCAGGGGGTAGGGGCGAGGGAGGGGGTGGGGGGAAGGGAGGGGGGTAGGGGCGAGGGAGGGGGGAAGGAGGGGGTGGGGGTTGGGGGAAGGGAGGGGGTGGGGGGGAAGGGAGGGTGGAGGGGCGAGGGAGGGGGTGGGGGGAAGGGAGGGGGTAGGGGCGAGGGAGGGGGTGGGGGGAAGGGAGGGGGTAGGGGCGAGGGAGGGGGTGGGGGCGAGGGAGGGGGTAGGGGCGAGGAAGGGGGTGGGGGGAAGGAGGGGGTGGGGGTTGGGGGAAGGAGGGGGTGGGGGGAAGGGAGGGGGTGGGGGAAGGGAGGGTGGAGGGCGAGGGAGGGGGTGGCGGGAAGGAGGGGTTGGGGGTTGGGGGAAGGGAGGGGATGGGGGCGAAGGAGGGGGTGGGGGCGAGGGAGGGGGTGGGGGGAAGGGAGGGGGTCGGGGCGAGGGAGGGGGTGGGGGAAGGGAGGGGGTGGGGGGCGAGGGAGGGGGTAGGGGCGAGGGAGGGGTGGTGGGAAGGGAGGGGGTGGGGGCGAGGGAGGGGGTGGGGGGAAGGGAGGGTGGAGGGGCGAGGGAGGGGGTGGGGGGAAGGCAGGGGGTATGGGCGAAGGAGGGGGGTGGGGTCGGGGGAAGGGAGGGGGTGGGGGCGAGGGAGGGGGTGGGGGGGAAGGGAGGGGGTGGGCGGAAGGGAAGGGTTGGTGTGCAAGGGAGGGGCTGGGGTGCTGTGGGGAAACTCCCTCTCTTCCATCGGGAAACCTCCCTCTACTATCACCCAATGCCAACACTGGCCGCACCCAAACAACTTCCCGCCATCTTCCCCACCCCCCACTCTTCCCCGTGCTGTGGGTGACGCTGCTCTCTCTGCCCAGCTGGTACAGGTCCACCGTGTCATTGTGCTGCACAGCATGGAGGCCATCGCCAAGGACTGCCTGGACTGCCTGGAGCAGCCCCTCGCCCGCAAGCTCATCTCCCTCGCTTCCGACGAAATGACCCGCTCCAAGGTAAGTCCCCAACGCCCGACCCTCGCCCCCCCGACCCTGCACCGGAGGACAGGGTGGGGAGAGTGGACGAGGGGAGGGGCGAGGGGGAGTGGGCAGAGGGGACAAGGGGGAGGGGATTGGGGGTTCCTGTGGGTGGGGGCCTGCTGTTCCAAGTGGTGTTGGGGTGGACCCACACAGGGGACATTGGCGGTGGTGTCCGTGTCCGCGTGGGGCCAACGGGACAGGGTCGATGTCTTCGTGCATCTGTGTCCCTGTGTGTGTGTGTGGGGTGGGGACCCCGTTTGTGGGGGTCCGTGTGGGATCCCCGTGTGTGTGGGGGGGTGTGTGTGGGGTGGGTGTGTGTGTGTGTGTGTGGGGTGGGGGGGGGGGTGTGTGTGTGTGGGGTGTGTGTGTGTGGGGTGTGTGTGTGTGGGGTGGGGACACCGTTTATGGGGGTGCGTGTGGGATCCCCGTGTGTGTGTGTGTGGGGGGAGGGTGTGTGTGGGGGAGGGTGTGGGGGGGGGGGTGTGTGTGGGGTGTGTGTGTGGGGGGTGTGTGTGTGTGGGGTGTGTGTGTGTGTGTGTGGGGGGGGGGTGACCAGGGCTGGTCCACACTGACATGTCACTGTTGTGCCAGGAGGTGCAGGTGGAGTGGCAGGCCGCTGCCAGCCAGCTGCTGGTGGCTCTGGGCTGCAGGTTCATCAATGAGGTGATGGAGGACGTCCTGCAGAGGTTCCAGCCCGGAGTGCTGCCCCACCTCTACATCGTCCACACCCTGGGGAACCTCTCCCACTGCCAACGGTGAGGCCAGCACGGTACAGGCCCTTCTGCCCATCGCATCCCTGCCTAGCATGGCACCGGCCCTTCTGCCCATCGCAACCCTGCCCAGCACGGTACAGGCCCTTCTGCCCAGCGCGTCCCTGCCCAGCACTAAGACTGGCCCTTCTGCCCATCGCATCCCTGCCCAGCACTGACCGGCCCTTCTGCCCAGCATATCCCTGCCCAGCATATCCCTGCCCAGCATGTCCCTGCCCAGCATGTCCCTGCCCAGCATGTCCCTGCCCAGCATGTACCTGCCCAGCATGTCCATGCCCAGCATGTCCCTGCCCAGCATGTCCCTGCCCAGCACTAAGACTGGCCCTTCTGCCCAGCATGTCCCTGCCCAGTACTGACCGGCCCTTCTGCCCAGCATATCCCTGCCCAGCATTGACCAGCCCTTCTGCCCATCGCATCCCTGCCCAGTACTGACTGGCCCTTCTGCCCAGCATATCCCTGCCCAGCATTGACCAGCCCTTCTGCCCATCGCATCCCTGCCCAGTACTGACTGGCCCTTCTGCCCAGCATATCCCTGCCCAGCACGCTGGCATCATACTAACCTCTGCCTGCCTCCATATCTCCCCCCCGTAACCCCCACTTATCCCCCACGTATCCCCCCACGTCTACACATAGATATACATCTCCAGATGCTCCCCGGCTTATGCGATGGTGCACACGGCAGTGACCCGTGGCGAGCCGCAGCTCGCTTCCGGCCGCGCGATCACGTGTATTCAATGCATTTTCGACTCACGATATTTTTGGTTTGTGATGGGTTTCTCGGAACGTGACCTCATTGTAAGTTGAGCACCTGTATCTATATAAACACTCACACGCACGTATACACACATACGTACACGCTCTAAAGATATATTGTATTGTATTGTATATGTTAATGCACACATATACGTTTCTCGAGGGATGCTGCCTATCCCGCTGAGTGACTCTAGCGTTCTTGTGTCTACGGTCAGATTAAACCAGCATGTGTAGTTCCTCCCTGCACTAACCCACTGACTGCTTGTTTCCCAGTGTACGGGATGGTCCCCTTTCTGACGGCAATCCTGGGAACGATGCTGCCCATGCTGGCAATGGCCAAGCAAGACTCCATGAAATCTGTCTTCACCATCGGTACGTGACAGGGAGCTTCACTCTGTGTCTGACCCCAGGAGTGTGTGGTGGGACAGTGCGGAGGGAACTTCACTCTGTGTCTGACCCCAGGAGTGTGTGGTGGGACAGTGCGGAGGGAACTTCACTCTGTGTCTGACCCCAGGAGTGTGTGGTGGGACAGTGCGGAGGGAACTTCACTCTGTGTCTGACCCCAGGAGTGTGTGAGGGGGCTTCACTCTGTGTCAGTGTGTGTGTGACTGTTGGGTGGGTGGGTGGGTGACAGGAGGACGGGAGCGTGGGTGGGTGAGTAGATGGGGAGGGTGGGCATTTGACGGGTGGGTAGGGTGTGGAGGGTATGTGTGCGTGTTAAAATATTGTTTCCGTGGAGCAGGGTGTGTGTGTGTGTGCGTGTGTGTGTGGAGCAGTGTGTGACGGGCAGTGTGGAGCTGTGTGTGTGGAGCAGGGAGTGTGCGTGTGTTGAGCGGGGTGTGTGGGGCAGGGTGTGTGTGTGTGTTGAGTGGGGTGTGTGGGGCATGGTGTGTTGGGCAGAGTGTGTGTGGAGCAGGGTGTGTGTGTGTGTGTGTGTGCGTGCGTGCGTGCGGCATGTTTCCCAGGAGCAGGGTGTGTTGGGCAGTGTGTGTGTGTGTGGTGTGGAGCAAGTGTGTGTGTGTGTGTGTGTGTGTGTGGAGTGGTGTGGAGCGTGTTTCCCAGGAGCAGGGTGTGTTGGGCAGTGTGTTTGTGGTGTGGGTGTGGAGCCGTGTGCGTGCGTGTGCGTGTGTGTGCGTGTTTCCCAGGAGCAGGGTGTGTTGGGCAGTGTGTGTGTGGTGTGGTGTGGAGCAGGGTGTTTGTGGTGTGGTGTGGAGCCGTGTGCGTGTGTGTGCGTGTTTCCCAGGAGCAGGGTGTGTTGGGCAGTGTGTATGGTGTGGTGTGGAGCAGGGTGTTTGTGGTGTGGTGTGGAGCCGTGTGCGTGTGTGTGCGTGTTTCCCAGGAGCAGGGTGTGTTGGGCAGTGTGTGTGTGGTGTGGTGTGGAGCCGTGTGGCGTGTTTCCCAGGAGTAGGGTGCTTTGGGCAGTGTGTGTATGTTGATGTTGATGCACAGCTTGCCCCTACAGCTCTGGGCCACTTCAGTGAGAGCATCTTGGAGTACCTGGCCAACCTGGACAAGGCCCCAGACCCCACCGTCAGGAAAGACGCCTTCTCTGCCGAGATCTTCGCCTCTTACGACGTGCTCTTCAATGGCTGGCTGCAGCACAAGGACCCCAAGGTGGGTGAGAGGGTCTGTCACTCCGGACACATTGGCTCCATCCAGACCCTCAATTAGGTGGGAGCGGATCTCTTGTCCGGACAGTGGGGCTTGGTCCGGACCCTCAGCCACGTGGGGGTCCCTTAGCTGGACGGGGGTCTCGGTTCGGTACGGACCTCGGCTCGATCCGGATCTTCAGTCGGGTGCGGCGTGGGGGGGGAACAGCTTGATCGGGACCCTCAGTCGGGTGCGGGGAGGTGGGGGAGCAGCTTGATCGGGACCCTCAGTCGGGTGCAGGGAGGGGGGGGAGCAGCTTGATCGGGACCCTCAGCTTGATCGGGACCCTCATTCGGGGGAGGGGGGGGGGAAGAGCTTGATCAGGGCCCTCAGTTGGGTTGGGGGCCCCATGGCTGGACAGGTGGGGGGCCCCGGCTGGATGGGGTCCATTGGCTGGGATGATGGACAGTGTGTGGAGTTGCTGCTCCTTCACACCGTGGTGCCGCCTGTGCTGGGCTGGGGAATGTGTAGGGATGTGGGGAGAGGAAGAGCGGGATGCCAGGACCAAGATGGGTTACTGATGCACCGAGCTAGGTCCAACTCGATGGGCTGCATGGCCTCCTCGAAGAGTCGTAGAGCTGTTCATCATGGAAACAGGCCCATTGACCCAACACACGGGGGCACTGCGGTGGTGGTGTGTGGGTGTGGGGTGGGGTGGGTGCGGGGTGGTGTGTGGGTACGCGCGATCGTGTCCATGTGTGCCGGGGCTGAGTTGGCTGAGCCGGGCGGTTGTGCGGTGCTGTGTGAGCCGGGCGGTTGTGCCGTGCTGTGTGAGCCGGGCGGTTGTGCGGTGCTGTGAGCCGGGCGGTTGTGCCGTGCTGTGTGAGCCGGGCGGTTTGTGCGGTGCTGTGTGAGCCGGGCGGTTGTGCCGTGCTGTGTGAGCCGGGCGGTTGTGCTGTGCTCTGTGAGCCGGGCGGTTGTGCGGTGCTGTGTGAGCCGGGCGGTTGTGCCGTGCTGTGTGAGCCGGGCGGTTGTGCCGTGCTGTGTGAGCCGGGCGGTTGTGCTGTACTCTGTGAGCCGGGCGGCTGTGCTGTGTTCTGTGAGCTGGGCGGTTGTGCCGTGCTGTGTGAGCCGGGCGGTTGTGCTGTGCTCTGTGAGCCGGGCGGCTGTGCTGTGTTCTGTGAGCCGGGCGGTTGTGCCGTGCTGTGTGAGCCGGGCGGTTGTGCCGTGCTGTGAGCCGGGCGGTTGTGCTGTGCTCTGTGAGCCGGGCGGCTGTGCTGTGCTCTGTGAGCCGGGCGGTTGTGCCGTGCTGTGTGAGCCGGGCGGTTGTGCGGTGCTGTGTGAGCCGGGCGGTTGTGCCGTGCTGTGTGAGCTGTGCGGTTGTGTGGTGCTCTGTGAGCCGGGCGGTTGTGCCGTGCTGTGTGAGCTGGGCGGTGTGCCGTGCCTGTGTGAGCGGGGGCGGTTGTGCCGTGCTGTGTGAGCCGCGGCCTGTGCCCATGTCTGAGCCGGGCGGTTGTGCGGTGCAGTGTGAGCTGGGCGGTTGTGCCGTGCTGTGTGAGCCGAGCGGTTGTGCTGTGCTCTGTGAGCCGGGCGGCTGTGCTGTGCTCTGTGAGCCGGGCGGTTGTGCTGTACTCTGTGAGCCGGGCGGTTGTGCTATGTTCTGTGAGCCGGGCGGTTGTGCCGTGCTCTGAGCCGGGCGGTTGTGCCGTGCTGTGTAAATTGGGCGGTTGTGCGGTGCTCTGTGAGCCGGCGTGTGCCGTGCTCTGTGAGCCGCGGCCTGTGCCCGTGTCTGAGCCGGGCGGTTGTGCTGTGCTCTGTGAGCCGCGGCCTGTGCCCGTGTCTGAGCCGGGCGGTTGTGCCGTGCTGTGTGAGCCGGGCGGTAGAGCCGTGCTCTGTGAGCCGGGCGGTTGTGCCGTGCTGTGTGAGCCGCGGCCTGTGCCCGTGTCTGAGCTGGGCGGTTGTGCCGTGCTGTGTGAGCCGGGCGGTTGTGCCGTGCTGTGTGAGCCGGTGCGGTTGTGTGGTGCTCTGTGAGCCGCGGCCTGTGCCCGTGTCTGAGCTGGGAGGTTGTGCGGTGCTGTGTGAGCCGGGCGGTTGTGCCGTGCTGTGTGAGCCGGGCCTGTGCCCGTGTCTGAGCTGGGCGGTTGTGCCGTGCTGTGTGAGCCGGGCGGTTGTGCGGTGCTGTGTGAGCCGGGCGGTTGTGCCGTGCTGTGTGAGCCGGGCGGTTGTGCCGTGCTGTGTGAGCCGCGGCCTGTGCCCGTGTCTGAGCTGGGCGGTTGTGCCGTGCTGTGTGAGCCGGGCGGTTGTGCGGTGCTGTGTCGAGCCGGGCGGTTGTGCCGTGCTGTGTGAGCCGGGCGGTTGTGCCGTGCTGTGTGAGCCGCGGCCTGTGCCCGTGTCTGAGCCGGCGTGTGTTTGTCTCGGCAGCTGAGGACCAGTGTGGTGGAGGCGGTGGGGCAGATGTCACACTTGATGCCCACGACAAACTGGAGGAGCAGCTGCCCAAGATGATCCCCGGCATCCTCAACCTCTACCGCAAGCACTCTGACCACTTGCACATCACACAGGTATGGGAAGCACTGTCCCCACCCCCCACCACCTACTCACCATCACTCCAACACTCGTCCACACCCTGACCCTGACCCCACCCCTCCATACACCAACCTACTCACTTCCTGACCCCCACACTCATCCTCACCAACTGGTACCTTATCCATTCCTCCTGATCTCCACCACCCCTCCCTTGCCCCACTCACCTTCACCGCCATCACTCATACTCACCAACCGAACCCAACCTCCCTTCCAACACCAACTCGCACCTCATCCCCCCCCTCCCGACCTCCTCACCAAACACTCATCCTCATTAACTGAACCTTCTCCCATTACCAACTCGTCCCACCACCTCCTGACCTCCACCGCCACACTCATCCGCGCCAACCCGAACCCCACCTTTACCTAACACTAGCTCACACCTCCTCACCCTCTCCTTCCTGCCTCCTCACCAAACACTCATCCTCAACAGCCCAAATCCAGAACCAGGGGCCACAGTTTAAGAATAAGGGTAGGCCATTTAGAACTGAGATGAGAAAAACTTTTTCACCCAGAGAGTTGTGAATCTGTGGAATTCTCTGCCTCAGAAGGCAGTGGAGGCCAATTCACTGGAATGCTTTCAAGAGAGAGCTAGATAGAGCTCTTAAGGGATAGCAGAGTCAGGGGGTATGGGAGAAGGCAGGAACGGGGTACTGATTGAGAATGATCAGCCATGATCACATTGAATGGTGGTGCTGGCTCGAAGGGCCGAGTGGCCTCCTCCTGCACCTATTGTCTATTGTCTAAACCCCACTCTGTCCAAACATGAACTGCACTCACTTCCTGACCTGCAGACCAAACAGTCATCCTTGCCAACCGAACCATCTCCCAATACCAACTACATTATCCATTCCTCACGACCTCCATCACCTCCTCCCCCTTGCCCCTACTCACCTTCACTGCCATCGCATCCTCGCCAACTGAACCCAACCTCCCTCTCTACTACACACCTCACCCTCTCCTTCCTGATCTCCACACCACCAATAGACAATAGGTGCAGGAGGAGGCCATTCGGCTCTTCGAGCCAGCACCGCCATTCACCGTGATCATGGCTGATCAACCCCGTTCCTGCCTTCTCCCCATACCCCCTGACTCCGCTATCCTTAAGAGCTCTATCCAGCTCTCTCTTGAATGCATTCAGAGAATTGGCCTCCACTGCCTTCTGAGGCAGAGAATTCCACAGATTTACAACTCTCTGACTGAAAAAGTTTTTCCTCGTCTCCGTTCTAAATGGCCTGCCCCTTAATTCTTAAACTGTGGCCCCTTGTTCTGGACTCCCCCAACATTGGGAACATGTTTCCTGCCTCTAACGTGTCCAACCCCTTAATAATCTTATATGTTTCAATAAGATCCCTCTCATCCTTCTAAATTCCAGTGTATACAAGCCTAGTCGCTCCAGTCTTTCAACATATGACAGTCCCGCCATTCAGGATTAACCTGGTGAACCTGCGCTGCACGCCCTCAATATCAAGAATGTCCTTCCTCAAATCCTCGTCCTTCCCACTCCTGACCACCACACCATACTCTCACCCCCACCAACTGACCCCAACTCCTTCTGAGCACCTGGTCACACCTCCTCATCCTCTACCTCCTGACCTCCACCACCACCACCACCACCACACTCATCCTCAACAACCAAACCTCTCAATACCCTCACATCTCGTCCTCCCCCTCCCCCTCCACGCCTTCCACACTTCCATACATCCTCACCAACCTAAACCCATCTCCCTCCCAACGCCAGGTCACACCTCCTCACCCCCTTCCCCTCCCCCTCCCCCTCCTGCGCTCCACAACACCACGCAATCTCACCAACATTGCATCTCCCTCCAACTCCAGGCTACACCTCCCCCTCATTACCCTCGTCACCCCCTAACACCACTCAACCTTGCCAACACCTCTCAACCCCAGGTCATAGCTGCTACCTCCCCCCCTCTCCTCCCCTCCCCCTCCCCACTCTCCTCTCCCCCTTTCTCCTCCCTCCCCTCTCTCTCCCCTCTCTCCTCCCTCCCCCTCTCCTCTCCCCCTCCCCTCTCTCCTTTCCCCCTCTCTCCTCCCTCCCTGCCCCTCTCTCCTCCCTCCCCTGCCCCTCTCCCCCTCCCTCTCCTCTCCCTCCCCTGCCCCTCTCCCCCTCCCCTGCCCCTCTCCCCTCCCCCTCTCTCCTCCCTCCCCTGCCCCTCTCCCCTCCCCCTCTCTCCTCCCTCCCCTGCCCCTCTCCCCCTCCCCCTCTCTCCTCCCTCCCCTGTCCCTCTCCCCCTCCCCCTCTCTTCCTCCCCCCCCCTCCCCCTCCCTCCCCCCTCCTCCCCCTCTCCTCTCCCCCTCCCCTCTCCTTTCCCCCTCTCTCCTCCCTCCCCTGCCCCTCTCCCCCTCCCCTCTCTCCTCCCTCCCCCTCCCCTCTCTCCCTCCCCTCCCCTCTCCTCTCTCCCTCCCATCCCCACCCCTCGTCTCCCTCCTCCCGTCTCCCCCTCCCTCCTGACTACCATCCCCACCTCGGCACCACCCGAGCCCCTCCCAGCAACAGGTCACACCTCCTCCCCTTTCCCCTCCTCTTCCTGGGAGGGTGGCGGTGCTGATGGGGGGGGGGGTAGAGTGGGGCAGTGAGATGTCGGTGTGGGTGATGGGGGGGGATGGAGTGGGTGGTGAGGTGGCGGTGCGGATGGGGAGAGGGGGCAGAGGAGGCAGTGAGATGTCGGTGTGGGTGATGGGGGGGCGGAGTGTGGCAGTGAGATGTCGGTGTGGGTGATGGGGTAGAGGGGGCAGTGAGATGTCGGTGTGGGTGATGGGGGGGGGGGATGGAGTGGGTGGTGAGGTGGCGGTGCGGATGGGAGAGGGGGCAGTGAGATGTCGGTGTGGGTGATGTGGGGGTAGAGGGGGGCAGTGAGATGTCGGTGTGGGTGATGTGGGACGGAGTGGGTGGTGAGGTGGTGGTGTGCTGATGGGGGGGCAGAGTGGGGCAGTGAGATGTCGGTGTGGGTGATGTGGGGGTAGAGGGGGCAGTGAGATGTTGGTGTGGGTGATGGGGGGGTAGAGGGGGCAGTGAGGTGTGGGTGATGGGGGGGTGCGGATGGGAGAGGTGTTGGCGGTATGGTGGAGGGTGGTAATGGTGTGGGCAGAGTGGGGTGGTGAGGGGTGGGGTGGTGAGGTGGGTGCAGTGGGGCAGTGAGATGTTGGTGTGGGTGCAGGGCGGTAGACTAGGGCAGTGAGGTGACGGTGAGGTAGGAGCGGTGTGAACTGGTGACTGCCATGGTCTAAGCGTTGGTTTGACCCACAGAGCCTGTGCCACGTCCTGGATGCCGCTGTGGAGATGGGCAGCCGTGTGCTGGAGACACAGATCGACAATCTGCTCAACACCCCTGCATCCCCAGGTAAGGCGTGGGTGGATGGGGCCGGGTGTGGGGCTGAGTCACAAAGTTGCTCCTGAGATCCATCTTTAACCTCTCCCCTCGCGCATTAATTGGGCGGTCACGGTGGCGCAGCGGTAGAGTTGCTGCCTTACAGCGAATGCAGTGCCGGAGACCCGGGTTCCATCCCCATTACGGGTGCCGTCTGTACGGAGTTTGTACATTCTCCCCGTGACCTGCGTGGGTTTGCTCCAAGATCTTCCAGTTTCCTCCCACACTCCAAAGGCGTGCAGGTTTTGTAGGTTGATTGGCTTGGTAAATGTAAAAATTGTTCCTAGTGTGTGTAGGATGGTGTTAATGTGCGGGGGTCGCTGGTCGGCGCGGACCCGAATGGGCCGAAGGGCCTGTTTCCCATGCTGTATCTCTAA
This sequence comes from Rhinoraja longicauda, assembly GCF_053455715.1. NCBI lineage: Eukaryota > Metazoa > Chordata > Chondrichthyes > Rajiformes > Arhynchobatidae > Rhinoraja > Rhinoraja longicauda. The sequence goes on along the minus strand of NC_135954.1, from coordinate 110,801,857 downwards.
ACTAACTAAACATTGAGCTCACGCCCACTCTACCCTGGGAACAGGCTCTGGGCATTCACTTTACCCTTGCACCTCATGATCTTGTACACCTCCATAACATGACTGGTGGCCAAATTACCTTCCCACACGCATGTCTTTGGGATGTGGGAAGAACCAGAGCACCTGGGGAACCTCAGGGAGAACGTGCAAATTCCACAGGGACAGCGCCGGACGTCAGCATTGAACCTGGGTCTCTGGAGCAGAGGGACGGTGGCTCTGCCAGCTGAGCCACAATAGCGCTCTGTCTACGACTCTCTCGAAGATAAGACTTCAAACAAAATTCTTCACTGTATCTTGTGACAAGAAAAACCAAATCGCAAACATCTGTCCCTCTTCCCATTCCACAGATTTGTGCTCCCTTGGATTACAACAACCACACGGCCGTCAAGAACCACAATGAAGTCCTCCGCTGCTTCACCGTCCTGGGTACGGAGAGTTTGGGAAAGGCGTGTCGTGTCGTTCTCTGGCAAGGGTAGAGCCAATCCTGGAGAGGGGCGTCTGTGTGCGACCATGTATCTAGGCTGACACCGCGGAGCAGAACTAAGCTGAGCATTTCACAGCGCTGGACCTCGACTCGATGGAGTTTAGAAGGATGAGGGGAGGAGACGTCATTGAAACTT